>NW_015175368.1:637301-685319 GCF_001447785.1 Gekko japonicus
ACCTTTTCCTATCTTTTTTGGCCTTGTGGTATTCTGTTTGTGGTGTGATCTGTCTTCTTTGTGATGTGGCATGATTGTGTTATTGGGTTTGTTTCTTTTGAAGGGGAAGTGATGTGTTGTGAGTGAGGACATATTTTACCTCAGAATACAGTAGGTTCCATATACAACTGGCAATTCCAACTGCCATGCGGGGGGGGGGAGTTTGAGGTGTGGAATGGAGTGAAGTCCAATCAGCTTCCATGTGCAAAAGACCTTGAAACACTGGGCGGGACTGCACAAAGCAGCCAGTCAACCCAGCCAGCGTCTTCTGACTGTCAGTTCTTGCGGCCAAACACTAAAGGTGTGCATTTTGGAACGTTGGAGCCCACTATGGCTTTATATATAAGGGAGAGATTTATTCAATTTTTACCTTGCTCTCCCTGCCAAAGCAGGCTCAGGGTGGCTAGCTACTGTGAAAAAGTTTTTCCTAATATCCAGCCTTTCCCCCCCAAGCTATTTTGGGTATGCATTGCGATGTAGCAAAATCAGCCCTAAAAAAGAGAATGATGGACATGGAGAGACAGACAGATCTCGGTAGATGTCCTAAGTTTAGAGCCCCAGATTCTGTCAAATATTGCTTGCAACTCATGTCCTATTTATCACAGCTTGATAATCACAAGTTTAGGAAAACCTTCACATTAGCCAGATGTGAGGCTTTCCCCTCCACAATGCTTGAGGGCAGATTCAAAAGGATCCCCACTGAATATAGACTTTGTCGATGCGGCTCAGGAGAGACAGAAACTATTGAGCACATGATGCTCAGATGTAACTGGAACTCTTCAACTCTTACTGTTTATTTATTTATTCAATTTTTACCTCACTCTCCCTGCCAAAGCAGGCTCAGGGCGGCTAGCTACTGTGAAAAAGTTTTTCCTAATATCCAGCCGGTACCTTCCCAACCTTAATTTAAACCCATTATTGCGAGTCCTATCCTTTGCTGCCAGCAGGAACAGCTCTCTGCCCTCCTCTGAGTGATAGTTCTTCAAATACTTAAAGACAGCAATCATGCCCCCCCTCTTCTCCAGACTAAACATTCCCAAGTCCCTCAGTCTTTCCTCATAGGGCTTGGTCTCATAGGGCTTGGTCTCCGGGCCCTCAACCATCCTCATCACTCTCCTCTGTACCTGCTCCATTCTGTCCACATCCTTTTTGAAGTGAGGACTCGAGAACTGCATACTACTCCAGGTGCAGATTGATCAATGCAATGTACAGCGGGACTATGACATCTTGCGATTTGGATGTTATGCCTGTGTTGATACACCCCAAGATCACATTAGCATTTTTTGTCGCTGCATCACACTGGCTCATATTTAACTTATGGTCCACCCATACCCCAATATCTTATTCACACACACTACTACCCAGAAGTGTATCCCCCATTCAATATGCAGATGTAGAACTCAGCACTTATCCTTGTTAAATTGCATCTTGTTCACATCCGCCTTTTCCATTGTGTTCAGATCTCATTGAATTCTATCTCTATCTTCTGGTGTGTTTGCTGCTCCTCCCAATTTGATGTCATCTGCAAATTTAATGAGTAGCCCCTCCACACCTTCATCCAGATCATTTATAAAAAAAATATTGAAAAGTACCAGACCCAGAACCAAGCCCTGTGGCACCTCATTGGACAACTCCCTCCATTCAGATGAAATACCATTGACAACTACTCTTTGAGTGTGGTTCTCCAACCAGTTCCCTATCCACCTAACTATCCTAGAGTCCAGTTTGCAGTTCTCTAGTTTACCCACCAGAACATCATGGGGAATCCCATCAAAAGCTTTACTGAAATCCATGTAAACAACATCAACAGTGTTCCCTCAATCCAGTAATCTTATCACTCAATCAAAGAAGGAAATAAGGTTGCTGGCAGGACCTGTTGGGGACAAATCCATGTTGACTTCCCAAATCACCTAACTGTCCTTTAGATGCGTGTAAACTGATCCCTTTAAAATCTGCTCCAGTAACTTCCCTGGGACAGAGGTCATTGGCCTATAGTTTCCTGGGTCATTGCTCCTCCCCTTTAAAAAAATTGGGATAACTTCTGCCCTCTTCCAGTCTTGTGGCATGTCTCCTGTCCTCCAAGAGGTCTGGAAGATGATGGACAAAGGCTCTGCAAGCTCTCTAGAAAGTTCTTTGAGCACTCTTGGGTTTTATTATTTTATTGGGTTCTAGTTTATGTTACTGGAGTAGTCCAGCTTGTGAGAAATGAGAGGAACAAGATTTATAATTGGGAATTGGGTAAGGATAACAACATGGAGAAACAGTTGATGATGAAGAGATCAAGTGTGTGGAAGAATTCTCTTAGGATCACAGATCAACCAAAATGGCAAATGCAGTCCAGAAATAAACAGCAATGTTGAGCATGAATCGAATATGGAAGAGTAAAGACATCAGCCTAGCAACCAAATGCAGATTAGTCTGTGCTATTGTGTTCCTCATAGAAGAGACTGAATTTATACCCCGCCCTTCACTACCTAAAGGTGTCTCAGAGCAGCTTACAAACTCCTTTCCCTTCCCCTCCCCACAACAGACACCCTGTGAGGTAGGTGGGGCTGAGAGAGCTCTTGACAGCTCTTGACAGCTCTTGACAGAAACTGCTCTTTTTCAAGAACAGCTGTGCCAGAACTATGGCTTGCCCAAGGTCATCCAACCAGGTGCAAGTGGAGGAGTGGGGAATCAAACCCGGTTCTCCCAGATTAGAGTCCGCGCACTTAACCACTACACCAAACTGGCATAGCAACCTATGGCTGCAAAAGTTGAACCATGAAGAAGCAAGACAGGAGGAAAATCGACTCAGGAGAAGGCTCCTGCACATTCCTTGGACAGCAAAGGTGACAAATAAGCAAGTATTGGTGTGCATAAGACCAGACATGCCATTGGAAGGAAAAATCTCAGAACTGCAACTGACTTGTTTTGGTCATGTCAGGCAAAAGAACTCATTAGAAAAAGCAATTATGTTTTGATTGGTTAGTGGCAAAAGGAAACCTGGCCACCAAAGGACATGGTGGCTAGACACCATAAAAGTTGACACCAAACTGAGCATGGAACAACTCAAAGATATAGTACAAGATTGGAAAACGTTGAGAGAGCTGGCCTATAGAATTGCCAAGAGTTGAATGCAACTGAATGGCTAACAACAACAACAACAGTTAAGGATTCTGTCCAGAAGTACAAACACCAGAAATAACTTATCATTCCAGTCCTAGGAATGCCTTTAGAAATACTATGTTCTTACAAATTAGGAGTGGAGAATATAAAAATCCATAGCATCGATACGACAATAATACATATGAATAGGTGCCAGAGTCCAACTACTTATTCAGAGTGGACGGACTCTCCTCTTGTGCTGATCCTGAATCACTCTACCAAGGGTATTTATAAGGGATGAGATATGAAAGTAAGAGGTAGGAATCTACTAATGGCTCCTTAAACATTTTTAAAAGCACATGAGAGAGATCAGGATTAACAGGATTTTCTCTATTCCATACTTTTCTTGCTCCATGGGTTTATTCTGTCCTCTGCTCCACTAATCCCATATTCCAGTTTACAAGAATTTCTTTAAAAAGTAGAATTTTTAAAACTATTTGTGGAATTGGAACCGGGCTCTACAAGTTTGGCTTCATCTTTCTCTATTACAGATGTGCATGTTTGCTGATAAAATAACATATTGTAGAAAGCAATCTTCATGTGCAAACACTATGAGTTTGGTTTTTTGCATTGTTTCCTCAGTGCAATGAAGTACACATGCAAATCAATAAAACACTGTACAGAAATCTTGATGAAACTAAATATAATGATCATATCAAGATCTTTTTTTTTTGCAGTGTTTTATCAGTATGTCCAAACACATCAATAATGCTTGGGGGGGCGGGGGGCGGGTTCCCAATACTATTTGGCTCCATTATTCCTTATGGTCAATATTTCTGAAGGGATGGAGGGGCTTTTTGTTGTTGTTTTTTTTTTAAACCAAATTGCCCTGAAATTGTAGAGGAACCACTGGCTCCTGTCCTTTAAATAACCCCCAGATCTCAAGTAGGCCCCTGAAGAAGGTGCTTCCAGCCATTCATTGCCTGCTATGGGGGAGGGATTCCAAGCTTTCTCCAGGGCAAAGAATACCGAGGGACACAAGAGCAAGCAAAGCAACCCCTGGCCAAAAGTTTTCAAAGCAGACAGAACCAACAAACCTAAAGGATCAATGCAGAACCAGCAGAACCTTGGGACAATGTGGCAAGACTAACGCAACCAGTGTCAAAGTAGAGAATCCAAGCCAAACTAATTTTACAAAGAAGGATGCAGTAAAATGAATGAAAGGATTTTGTTTATTTATTTATTAAATTTCTACCCTGCCCTTCCAGCCAAAGCCAGCTCAGGGCGGCTTACAAACAACATAGCATTTACAGATACATAAAATATAAGTTAAACAACAATAGTTAAAACATTTAAACAATCCTAAAAGCAATTAATCCTAAAAACATAGTAAAGTGCTAGTATTACTGATCACAGCGGTTGTTCTCTCTTCTCACAGTCAGTTTCTTGATCTCCTAAACTGTCGCAGGCAGTTAGTTCAGGCTATCGTCAGGGTCCCGGGGAGGGACAGGGTTGTCTAACCTTAGGCTGTCAGATGTTGGCAATGGCAGTGGCTCCAAAGACCTGGTGGAAGACTTCAGTTTTACAGGCCCTGCAGAACTGCACAAGGTCTTGCAGGGCCCTGATCTCCTCTGGGAGCTCATTTCACCAGAGTGGAGCCACCACCAAGAAAGCCCTGGCCCTAGTTGTTGCTAGCCTGGCTTCCTTGAGACTTGGGAGGGCCAGCCAGTTCTGGGTCCCTGATCGCAGTGCTCTCTGGGGTACATGTGGGGAAAGGATTGCTCATTAAGAACAATGGGAGATGCTATAATGCTGACTGGATATAAGGAGAGCCAGGAATGCCAATTGACATGCATGGGTTCCATTGAAAGACATTACCACACGCGAAAGTTGCAGTGAAAATGCAGAATGGATTTACAATGATGGCCTCTGAGCCCAGATAGACTCCTCTGGGACAGCCCCCAGAGTGGAATGATGATCTCTAGAACCAGATAAACTGCTCTGGGATTGGAATGACATCCCCCCCTTAGTGGAATGACAGTTCCTAGGAGTAGCATAAGTGTTCTGGGACTGGAATAACAGCCCCTCATGACAGCATACTGCAACAACCACTGATCAAATGCCTCCTAGGCAAGTAGAACCAACAAGCCCAAGAGAACCAATGCAGAACAGGGGAATCCCAGTAGAACCATAAGCCAATATGGCAAGCCAGAAGCAATGTCAAACCATAGGATCCTAGCATAACTTAATGGGGGGGGCATTTTGCAAGCCCAACAGTATGTCAGTCTGCAGAACCCAATAGAACAACTCTAAGCAAGGGGGCACACTATTGCAAGCCCAACAGGACCAATGTCAATCCCCAGAACCCCAGCAAAACCCAGGGCCAATATGGCAGTGCAAGTCCAAGAGAAACAATGGCAATCCACAGAAGTCCAGAAGAATCAGAAACAGCCAGGCAGACCTGTAAGATACTGATTCAGTTACAGACAAACATGCACACTAACATCAGTTCTCCCTAACTTGATGGCCCTTGATTGTGACATCTGCCTTCCCCCCCCCTTCTCCTGTTTCCTGGAAAAGGTGAAAATGGAGAAAAAACAAGCTGTCTTAGACATCTTTAAAGTTTAAATAGATGGCTCCAGATATACCTGAACATACCCAAATATATCCAGGTATTTTCAGGATCAGATTTACTGACTTTGGCTCAGATTCTTTGATGTGTATTCAGATTTGGATACACCCAAAAAGTTCTAACAAAGTTTTTTCTGGTATATTTTTTTGAATTGGCTAAATCTGAGTGCACATCCCTAATCTGCACATATACAGATCTCTGTATTCACACTGGATATTTTAAAAAAGGAACATTGTAGAATTCCTAATACATCTGTTCTATTTTAGAAATAGGGTTGCCAAATCAAATTCGTCCGGGAGCGGGGGGCTCCCGGACGGCGTCCTCTTCGTGTGTGTGCACGCATAGCGCGCGTGTCACCCAGAAGTGACATCACACACTGGGGGCGGGGCGACACCATTTGAGGGGGAAACAAAGAGTTTTCCCCTCAAATGGCGTCGCCCCGCCCCCAGCGTGTGCCGTCACTTCCGGGTGGCGCACGCGTGGGGGTGGGGTTTCCTTCGGGCCCCGATTCAGCGGGAGCAGGAATCGGGGCTTGAAACCGGGGGGAATTCCGCCCCCCGGGGGGATTTGGGACCCCTATTTAGAAACTAGATTAGATGCTCTGGAATTCCAAAATCTGGTGGGAAATTTGGATCCAAATCTGGACAAGCTTCATGAATGCACTTTGGAATCAAGAATTTCTAGTATGAAGAAGTGGGCTAGCCTATCCAGTGGGGGGAGGTTTGTCTTCCACTTCAACAATGCCTTGAATGGTTCCATCCCAAAATGAGTTACAGCCTTCTAAGTCAATTAAGGTAATCAGAAGGGCATTATTCTACTTGGATGGCACTTTGGCTTTTCCCACTGGAGTGAATAGGAGTCATTTGTAAACAGAGGGGAAAAATGAAAGGTATGTTCATTAGAATCAGGGAGAATATTGTTACATCTATTTTGTTGTCAAAACAAGTTTTATCCTTTTCTTGTTAATTGATGTCCATTTACTGTACTGTACTTAAAATCTATTTTGTATCAAGCCCTTGCATAGCACCCACATGTTGCTAATAGTGTGTTAACACTAAATGTGAGGGAACACAGGAAACTGGCTTTAAGTTGTAGGGTGCAAGATAACCATATAAGAGAAAAGGCTTCATCTAGATCAGAGCAAGTATTTGTTAATCTCTGCATTATCATTTGGATTTGGTATTGATCTGATGAAATAATGTGACAGCTGCAGTGTTCTAATAATTCTTGGCATCACCTATAGTCATGTAAAAGTCTATGTGTAACCTCCAAGATGATCATTTATTGCAAATCTTGCCTGCCATTTCTACAATGTCTTGACCAATGTGATAGACGATGTAGCAGCTGAAAAACAGACAGGCTCCCAGCCAGCTAAATAACATCACTGGAGTAATAACAAAGGAAAGGAAGGTTGTTTCCATCTTTCATTCGAAAGCATGACACATTCTGTCATAAAAATGATGGGGATATAGTCTAAATTGGCTTTTTGGAGAAGACTCAATAGGGAAATATCACTCATGGGCCTTTCATTGAGACAGTTGAAGTTTCTTCTAAATGGTGCCAAGGTCTGTTTTTGGTGCAACACAGTATTTGCTATTTGATCCATATTTCCTATTAGGGGTGCCAACTAGCCAGGAGGAAAAAATGCCCTGTACCTTAAATGAAGGTTTAATGTGTAGAAATGGGTCATTGGAGCTTTTTGTGGAATGGAGTTAAATAACAGCACCAGGTAGTTACTGAACATCAAACTGGTATTACAGTGAGCTTGAGGGAGCAGTTTAAAAATCAGCAACCCTATTTCCTATTCTAGGCAGCTGGATAAAAATTCATTGGTTATTAGTTTACTTTGGTATGCTTGATGAAGGGTACTATCCATGCTTGATGAAGGTACTATTCATGCTTCCAAATTTGACTTTTTAAGCACCATATCAGATTACAAAAAATAAAAAATAAAATTGCTTTTCATCATCTCACTGGGAACTAGCATGCATCAAATTGTTTTAATGAAATGAATGTTGCATTCTTTATAGGTTCTACTTTCCACCCATCAAAATATTTGAGGGGTCAGTGCTGTTCATATCAGGGCTCACCTGTTTTTGAGGATAGTCTGGGATGTATATGAATTTTGTTTCACATTAACTAGTTTTTACTGCTAAGTGATGTAGTCTCATCCATCTTAATTGGTACTAGTGTTTATTAACATGTCCTCATCCAAACTGAATTGGCTACCCTATTACTCTGGATCTTCTGAGTACCTTAAAAAGTGGTTGTGAGGCAAAGCACACTGTTTCCTCTCAAGGGTTAATGTGAATACTAGTGGGCCTACTCCAGCTTGCAGGTGTCTGTAGTTGGGCCTCCATGTCTACACCATCCTTATCTCTTTCAAGGCCGGAGTCAAGAATGTAGTAATAAGCTCTTCCTGGGAACCTGTGGTCTGCTAGATGGGAGGGGGACGAGGGTGATATAATATTTCTGTTGTGCACCCAGGGAAGTCCGTGCACGCGATCAGGTCAACTCATGGTCAGGCAAAGGGCCCAAGCTTCGTCTCCAAAGACAATAGCCAGAATGGATCCTAGTGTGCACCTATCGGGAGGCTAGGATCCTAGAAGGGAGCTATGGGTCTAGGGGTGCACTGTAAATACCCTATCACATGAGTGTGTGTGTGTGTGGTGTGATTCGGGAATATAAGCCGGCCTGCGAGCTGGCTAAAGCATCTCATATCTTAATGTAACTAAATAAAGTATGAGCTGTAATCACTCTTCAACGCATCAGCCTCAGTACTTTATACTTCCAGAGGGGAGTGAGGTGTGTTTTGGGTGTGACTTTCTTGGGCATAAAACCTGGCTTCAGCCAGGGGTCTTTGTCTTTGTTCTCACTGCTGAATCACTTAATAAACTATGAGCTGATCACTTAAAACATCTGAACCCAGGACATTTCACTTCAGAAAACATATTCAGAAGACACTGACTCCCCAAATGTCTCTTCTCTCAGAAGCCACCTTTTGGCTACTGATCCTGATGTTGTTTTTCACACCCAGACCAAAAGTGTCTTAAGTGGCAAAATACCAAATTGTGAAAGACCAAAAGGTGAAAGACCCCCTTTTTCCTCCAGATCAGCTGTTTTGTCTTCCAGCTAAGGCTGGCCAATCTGTGAGTGAGCAGAGCAGCCAATCACCTGAGCCTTTCTCTCCAGAGAATATTAACTCCTAACCTCCCTGACTGTCTGTACGGGCATTTTAAAAGCCCGTTTTTCTGTGCAAACTGTCACACCATGCTAACTTTATGATTTGTGCAGGACAGAGGACTTGACTATGCTAAGCCTTATTGCAATGACCAGCTACGTTTGTTGTTGTTCAGTCGCACAGTCGAGTCCAATTCTTCGCAACCCCATGGACCAGATCCCGCCAGGCCTCTGATGTTTGCTCAATTTTATGTTCGTTGCGTCGATGACACTGTCCAACCATCTCATCCTTTGCCGTCCCCGTCTTCTTTGACCTTCAATCTTTCCCAGCATCAGGGTCTTCTCCAGTGAGTGCTCCCTTCTCATTTGGTGGCCAAAGTATTTGAGCTTCAGTTTCATTATCTGGCCTTCCAGGGAACAATCAGGGTTGATTTCTTTTAGGATTGACTGATTTGATCTTCTTGCAGTCCAAGGGACTCTCAAGAGTCTTCTCCTGCACCATAGTTCAAAAGAATCTATTCTTCGGTGCTCGGCCTTCCTTATAGTCCAACTCTCGCAGCCATACATGACTACTGGGAATACCATTGCTTTGACCATGCGGACTTTTGTTGGCAGGGTGATGTCTCTACTTTTTATTATGCTGTTTAGGTTCGCCATCACTTTTCTCCCAAGGAGCAGGCGTCTTTTAACTTCATGGCTGCTGTCACAGTCTGCGGTGATCTGGGATCCCAGGAACATGAAGTCTGTCAGAAGTGATGGGGCCGGATGCCATGATCTTAGTTTTTGTTGTTGTTGAGCTTCAAGCCCACTTTTGTGCTCTCCTCTTTTACCCTGAGCAAGAGGCTCTTTAGGTCCTCTTCACTTTCTGCCATTAGAGTGGTATCGTCTGCATATCTGAGGTTGTTGATCTTTTCCCCAGCAATAGAACACACTTAAATCTCTATTTTGGATTTGGAAACTTTAAGACTGTGCCATCTAATACCAGGCATCAATGTATTAGATGGAAAAGTTAGCTTTCTTGTTTTTATGATATAAAATCATAGAGACTGTATTGCCTAATATTATCCTGTTATTTAAATATCTAATAAACCTTCATATGTTTTACCAAGGTTTGGTTTCTTGTATACAGTCCTTTATGCATGCACAGCTTACTTCTGATTTTCACTGAAATTGAGTCAGTTAGGGTTTACTTCAAATGCTGTGCCAGTACTATGCATCTTTCCCCCCCTCCTGTTTTCTTTTGGGAATCGTGGAGTATATATTCTGCATACCAATGAGAAAACCCAGACAGTGTTGTGGGGTTAGCCTCTCCTTATTGGCCAGTTTTGTACTGGGCATGTCTTTTGAAATAGGAGAGTCTTCAAGCTGAATTTACTGTGGGATTACAAGTATACAAGCTCCACCATTGGTTAGGTTTTCCATCTGTACAATTTTTTAAAAGTTGAGTTTAGTCTAGTGTTAGGACTTTAATGCTAATCTGGGGTGGTTGGAGAAAAAAATCATTGGCAGGGAATGCTTTGGCAAGAGGTGGCATATGTGTGTGCAATTAAACGTTTTAAAAGATGCATGCCCCCAGGAGGAGATGCCGACCACTTGGCTAGAGAGGCAGTAGAGAGGCTTCTGTGTGGCAGCTTGGTGAAGGTTCATAAGGGGGGAGGTGGAGATTTCAGTGCTTTGCTGTTTGAGCTCTCCCCCCAGTGTTATTTGGAAATGAGATAAAGGGGTAAAACCAGATGTTGAGGTGGACCAGGCTATTTTTTAAAAAACAGGCTGCTGCCGCCGCAGAGCAGACTCTACAGCAACATCCTTGCATTTGAAATGTTTGTGGTCAGAGTCAATTTAAAAGAAAACCATTTCCTCCCCAAAACAAACTTGCCCAAATGGGGAATCAAACCAATGATCTTGCACTTAATAGCACTGCATTCTAATCAACTGAGCTAACTGGCTATTCCTATTCTCCTGTGTCAAAAGACATGCCAAGCACAAAACTGACCAATAAGGAGAGACCAACTGGCCTCTGGGGAGAGGGGAGGAAAAGTCTGAGGGAATATGTATGCTTTTACATTACATTCAGCTTGGAATGTAATTTAAAGGAGTCTGGGATAACCCGGGAAACCAGCAGACTGAAAGTGAACTCAGTGCTGAAGGGGGGTGGGGGGTCGTCAATGCAGAAAGAAAAATAAAATGCAACTGGAATGCAGAAGGGAGAGCAGAAGGGGGGGAACCCAATGGTGATGCACAGTGAAAGCGAGGGAAATGGATGTGTATAAAGGGCCATATAGCCCTGAGGACCCACAGCTCTGAGCGCTACCTGTTTGCCCAAGAGGTAGTGACTCAGAGGGACTCAGGCTTGGATCATTGACAGTGGTCTTTATATCCTGTCCTATTATATAAAAGGGTAGTGGTCTGGCAACGTTCTATGCTTGGCAAAATCAGTTCGCTACCTGATCTGTCACTCAGAATGACTCCCTAGGAACTGGCTGTGTTGCCTGAGTCCTGCCCACAAAAGCAGCAGGCGCCAAAACTCACCTCAGAAGACAATTTCACCTCAGGGGAGAGGACGGAGACTCCTGCCCTCTCGCTTCCCAGTGACTCTGGCCCTGCCACTTTGCACTGCCGCTGATCCCAGCCTGACCTTGGCCTGCACTGAGGCTACTGCCTACTGCCACTCCACGCCACTGCCTGTCCCCCCCATATACCCAAAGACTCCCCAAGGTAAGTAGCCAGCTGAGCTGTGAGCGGTCTAGCTGGGCCGCAGGGGCCTTGAATGGGGGGTGGTGGAAGAGCCAAGGCTGGCCTGGCTGGGCCGCAGGGGGCTTGACTGGGGGGGGGGGAAGAGCCCCGGGTGGCCTGGCTGGGCTGCAGAGGCCTTGAATGGAGGGGAGAGCTCCAGGCAGCCTGGCTGTGTGTGTGAGACTTTACTTCCACTTCTGTACCTTTCTATGCATTTGTTATGCATCACATCTTTCTAGAGCTTGTTGTTTTGCTTCTACAAAGAGCTTTTACTGCTAGTGTGTATATATATACACACACATACATCTATATGTATGTATGTGTATATATGGTTTTAGGGTAAATTCCAAGATCTCAAGATGCCACACTGGGACATCTCAGCTGCCATTTTGAGAGGTGCAGGTGGCCAAGGGAGGAGCTTCTGCTGTCCCCTTCTATTGCCATGCTTCCTCTGCCATAAAAGACAGGTAAAGGCAGTGGCTCTGCAAGCAGGCAGAAGAAGATGGGAGAGGAGAAGCAGGAGTGGCCCCCCACTTCCACTCCTTTGCCAAGAAAGCAGGCATAAGAGAACATAAGAGAAGCCAATGTTCGATCAGGCCAATGGCCCATCCAGTCCAACACTCTGTCATACAGTGGCCAAAAATACCAGGTGCCATCAGGAGGTCCAGCAGTGGTACTGGCCACCAGAAAGAATAGCAAAATGTTATGCAAACAGCTCTAACATCTGCTGGAAATGTAAAACAAATGTGGGAACATTTTATCACATGTGCTGGCGGTGTACAAGAATACAAAAATATTGGAATGTTATTCAGAATGTAATATAAAATGGTATCAGTGAAACTGGATTTTCTGCCTGAAATATTTGTACTAAAAATGATCCCAGAAGATCTTAGTTATAATTAAAAATATTTAATATTATATACAATAACAACTGCAAGAATACTGTGGACAAAATATTGGAAACAAGATAGCAACCCAAAAAGAGACGAAGTAATAGAGAAGTTGATGGGAGTAGCTGAAATGGATAGATTAAGTTTAATACTATTGGGGGGAAATGAAGAAGTTTTCTTAAACAGATAGGGACTGTATAAATGGTTAGAAAAGTAGATAAAAGACTAAAATGTTTGCATACAAATGGTTATGTATATATGAAAACCAATAAAATAATTAAAAAAGGAGGTCCAGCAGTGGGGCCAGAACACTAGGAGCCCTCCCAATGGTGACCCCCCCCCCAAGCACCAAGAATACAGAGCATCAGACCTCTGCTCCATATGCTTATCTTTATTTTATTTATTTATTTTATTTATTAATTAAACTTATATCCCGCCCTACTCCCATAGGGCTCAGGGCGGCTAACAGGCAAAAGTATGCAACAGTAAAAACAAAGTTCTCAATATTAAAAATAAATATACATTTAAAACAGTTCCAAGTAAAGAATTAGATTCAACTTTAAATTTAAATTTAAAAATACACATGAAAATTCAGATCTGACAACTCCACAGAGATGATGACGGTCTTGTCCGGAGGTTCCCTAAGATCGTTCGATGTTTTCAAACATTCCTTCAGATGGTTCAGATGTTTAAGGTGTCCAAAAGGATCCAAAGCTTCTGATGTTTCCTTCTATTCCTAGGGCCTCTTCCAGCCCCCGTTATGGTAATATATGAGGGGGGCGGAGGGCGGCGGCCCCTACTTAAAAGCCTGGCGGAAGAGCTCCGTCTTGCAGGCCCTGCGGAACTGCATCAGGTCCTGCAGGGCCCGGATCTCCTCTGGGAGCTCATTCCACCAGGCAGGGGCCGCCACCGAGAAGGCCCTAGTCTTTGTGGCGACCAACTTTGCATCTCTGGGGCCCGGTATAGATAGTAAATTTTGGGCCCCAGACCGTAGTGCTCTTGGGGGAACATATGGGGTAAGGCGGTCCCTTAGGTAGGCTGGACCCTCTTGAAGCCGTCCATGCTTGTATCCACCACCATCTCCTGTGGCAGTGAATTCCATGTGTTAATCACTCTTTGGGTGAAGAAGTACTTCTTTTTATCTGTTCTAACCTGACTGCTCAGCAATTTCATGGAGTGCCCACAAGTTCTTGTATTGTGAGAAAGGGAGAAAAGTACCTCTTTCTCTACCTGCTGTATCCCATAAATAATCTTATAAACCTCAGTCATGTCACCCCATAGCCATCATTTCTTCAAGCTAAAGAGCCCCAAGTGCTTTAACCTTTCTTCATAGGCCAGGCAGGCAGAGGTGGTGGGCTGCAGATGGATGGATGAGTTGGAGGGCTGAAGGAAGAAGAGGAATGGGAATGGGAGCCACCATCAGCCTCCATCTGCCACTATGTGAGCTAGGTAGACAGAGGCAGTAGCACTATAATCTGGTGGGATGAGGAGCGGGGGGGAGGAGCAGGACCTGCTCCCACCATCACTCTCACCTGAGCCAGGTGGGTGGGGACTGCAATGCTGTAAGCTGGTGGGAATGGAGGGAGTGGGAGCCACTGCCACCAAGCAGGGTGAAGGATAGGATCCCTCCCCACAAATTCCATAGTTTCCCCACTTATACTACCTAAAGTATTTCCAACCTCTTGTATGTTAGAGCATGAACTCTTTTTTTTTTAAATCCCCTGAAACAGGGTAGCTTTGTTACTTTTTTGTTACACCTATACACTACAGAAAAGAAAAAAGGGAGGGAAAGTTACTCCAGGAAAAAAAGGACAGTAAATAAAAACCCACACTATAACTAAAACCCCAAGAGAGAGGGTTCTAATCAGTTAGTATTCTGTTAGTATTTAAAACAAAAAACTTTTTGTTTGAGTCAATGTATTCGGAAATTAGTGAGTTCATATTAGTAATAATAGTCTCTTCTTTTTCTTCTACGTGCGTTCAGAGTTCTTTCATCATCATCGCTGTTTGCAGGACTTCTAATATTTTAAAGAGTTACTTTGGTTTTCTCAGTCGTACGTCATATGCTTCCTTGGCCTCAGCACTCGTTGCACCTGGGTCTCCGTCTCCGTCTTCTATGGTTTCTGCGCCTCCCCCTCCTTCTTGCTGTTCTTCTTCCTTCAATCCGAAAAACCGCTTCAACCATTCTTCTGCTTTGCACACCGAGTCCAGTTTTTCCCTTTTATCTCTGTACTTGAACAAGACCCCTTCCGGAAAAATCCAGGAATATGGAATTTGGTTGATTTGCAGCGTTGAAATCAACTCTTTGTAGGCTTTTCGCTTTTCTTGAACCTCAAATGGAACGTCTTTTAAAATTCTGATGGTTGTAGAACCCAGCTGCAGGGGATTAGCTGCTGTTGCTTTAAGGACATCGTCCGTCGACTGTCTTCGGAGAAACTTGACGACTATTTCACCTGGCAGGTTATTCCTTTTTATGTATTTAGAGTAAGATCGATAAATCATCTCGATTTCAACTTCCGCTTCTGCCGCTGTGCACCTCAGCGCCGGTGCGATGAGTTCAGCCATCATCCTTTTCAAGTTTTCTCCTGACGATTCGGCTATCCCCTGGAATCTGAGTGTTTTGTTAGCTTTTTCCATCTGTAGGTTCAACAGTCTGCGTTCCTGTAAATCCTGTCTTTGTTCAAGCAAACCAACTTTCTTCTTGACTTTTTTCGTGTCATGAGCTGTCTCTTTAAGCTTTTCCTCTGTTTGGATCGACTTTTTCACCAGCTCGGTGATCTGCTGCTGCTGCTTTGCTAAACTCTGGTTGGACACAGTCAGCTGTTGGTTAATACCATCGAGCCGTTCGTTTATGGGCTTGAGGAGCTCCGAGAGCATAGAGAATAAATCTCCTGTCTCTTCGATCCTTGGACTTTGACCACCACGCCCACCTCTAGCTGGTTTTCCCCGTGCGGTGGCCATTTTCCCACTTTGTTTATACTTGAAAACCTCCTTCACTCTTCCTTGAAACAACGCTGAATTTTCACTGCAAACACAGCTAAGTCTCTCGCGCACAGTAGCGATTTTCCTCTCTCCTCCCCCCCTCTGGTTTCTTAACACAGTTCGATTTATTTATACCTGGGGGATCTCCCCCGGCTCCGCTTCAAGGAGGGTGGGGGGGGGAGAACTCACATTTCAAAAGTTTTTCGCTTGGCTCCTTCTCCGGATCATTGACGGTCTGCAACCAGACACCATTTAGCTTTGTGTAATTCGATAACCCTCATCTGCTTGTCCCGGCCGGCATCAGCTGAGCTCGGTGAAAACCGAGCCTCTCAGGGGGCGAACCGATTGGGGCAAAGGGAGCGCCTCAATTCTCCGGCAGTTTGCCATCGAAGAGGACACCCCCCAAGCGCCCCTGGCTCGGAGCCTTAATCCAAGGCTCACCTGGGGGTGCCACTTGAGGTGGCACCCCTCCAAGCATGAACTCTTTTAACACACTGAGGAGGTTTTCAATATGATAAAAACTGGAAACCTGAGGAGAAATGTTATGAATATTATTTTTCTCAAATATTGTAAAGTAGAAATGTTATGGGGGAGAAATGTTATGAATATTATTATTCTCAAATATTTTGGAGTAGTTCTGTTTTCTTGGAAACGTGGGCTGAAGCACATTTTCATTTGCAAAGCCTATGTGGCTTAAAATAGGTTCTCTGTGCTGAATGAATTAGTTCCATCTTAGTCATGATGGGTTGAATTGCTTACCATTAGGGCTGCTGTGAATTTTGCTGTGAATATGTCCAATATTTGAACTTAATGTGTTTGAAGGTATCAACCCCATTTGAGCCAATCACTCAGACTTTTTGGTTCACACTGAGTAGCTGTGGATGCCTGCTGACCCAGTTTGCATTGGGTTGTTCTAAAACTGCATGTGCAAAGGTACTGCTGATTCAAACTGACCAGCAGCTATTAACATCACTAAGGACCACTTAACCAAACATGGAAGGGTATGATTTTATTGAAAAACACCATATATCGATGACTGATTTATGTCATTTGTGAGTGATTTGAATCTGTTTGCATCAGATTTCCCCAAAGCCTCTGCTCATGTTCAACGATGTTGATGTTTCAGACTGAGAGGCAACTATTAGCAAAACTAAGTACTACTTATAAGCAGGGGTCATTTCGTAGAAAAAGAGGTGCAGGAGCTCATTAGCATAACTCATTAGCATAACTCATTTGCATATGCCACACACACCCTGGCATCGCCGGAAGCGTGTCAGGAGGCAACACCCACTGCTCAGGTGCCACTGAACTGTTTTGGAGTGCTAGCTATTGGGGGGGGGGTTAACGTGCAGATCTGTCCTCGCAGAGGAGGGAGAGCTTGTACCTGAATAAAACTTGGTCTTAAAGGTGTCACTGGACTGTTTTGGACCAGGGGGCCGGGAGCCCCTGCAGCTTACCTGGCTGCTTCTTGCTCTGACTGAGGGGTGCTGGGAGCAGCGGTGGAGCTTGTTGCATGTGCCCGCCCCCTGGGCTCTTTACTGCCAGAGCTCTGCTCCTGTGCGCTCCTGCAGGAAATGACCCCTGCTTATAAGAATACTAAAGGTAGGATTTTATTGAAACACAGCATTTTTATTGAGTTATATAGTTTTCTATTTAATTGTCTGTTTAACCAATTACCTGTTGAACAAACCAGTTGTGCAACAAGGATGTGGAGGTAGTAAACCTCAGGCTGTGTGAGAAACCACATACATGAAAAGCCAACTGTGCTGTACAGCATGGTAAGGAATACAGTGAAACAGTCTTTGAAAACCCACAAACAGATCAGCAAACTATCAAACTGATTGTCAAAAAATCACGTCTCTGTTCACAATTTGTGAACAGGGCATGAGTTGAACTGGCAGACATTTTAGCATCCTTAATTTAACACATAGTTAATGATAATCCCATTATGTATCTCTATGGACCTGTCTCATAAAATGATGGTGCAGAACTTGTGATTTGTGCCTAAAGCGATGATGTCAGTCCTCATGTAACTGGAATGAAGATTTGGAGAATGAAAAAATGCCTATCTACAAGAGAAACTCCTGGTGGCAACATGGGAAATTATTTCTCCTGTAGATAGGCATTTTTTTTTCCAGATCTTCTGTGCAATTTCTTAGCACATAATAGGGAGGGGAGCACATTATCCTATTGAATCTAGTAGAATTCACTTCCTATTAGTAATATGAGTTCATTAATGGATTTCTGCTGAAGTTAACACTTTGCAGGTAGTGGAACAACAAAGGCTTTTTTTAAAAAAAGTAAAGTCTTGCAAATGATATTAAATAAAATGTAAGTGTTTAAGGCAATATAGAGAGGACAGTTTTGTCTGTCTACATTTCTAGGAAACATTGACATAATACTTGCAAGATGTTCCCTTTTCAACTGTAAGGGTGTTTTAAAATTCTACATCCTTGGAATTGTAGCAAGAACTGTATGATCTTTTACTGGAGAGTTTACAGTCTGCATCCCCTGAATTAAAAGAGAGATTTCAATTATAGAGACTCATTATGGCCAAGTAAAGGGAGATTTCTGATTAATGTAAACATAAAATCGTTCTTGCTTTGCCAAGTCTGTTTAATGCATTTGCATGTACATAGGAAAAAAATGAAATAAAAGCCTGCTAACCATATTATAAAATCATGAGTTTTTAATTCTTTTTTTTGCAGTCATGCTTCTGTCAGTCATGTTGCAATATGCATTTTTTTTAGATTACCAAACCCACAGTGCAGTCCTAGCATGACTGAAATATGTATGCATTAAAAAAAACAGGTGTGGTAGCAGGAGCAGCTAGAATGCAGTGTATTTAATATTTAACCAATATTAAAATAGGTATTCTGTCTCTGCAAATAGTAGAAATCACAACTGATTTCATGAGAATTATTTTTATTCACCTGTATTGGCAGATACCAGCATTGTGAATGAATGCATTATTTACTAACAACCTTTCATCTATCAATGTCTGCAATTTATATGGAATTAGGAGACTTAGCAAATGTCCCATTGGTCTTTCTTCAATTAAAATGACCTTTAAAATGATAACAGAGTATTTAATTCCATGCAGAAAGCCAAATCAACAGTGTCATTGATTATGGTTGAAAAATTAAACTAAAGTACCACAGTGATTAGTCTACTGTTAAGACAATTATCAGTGAATTCACAGCATCAGTAAGTATTTAGAAAGATTGTGAACATTATATATTCCAAGATAAATCAATGCAAATTAAGTAGGACATCAATAAGCCAATAAGCCTTTTCCAAAAGTGAACTACATCTCTTCAAAATTTCCACATTATAGCCACATTATTGTGTTTCTGCTGTTAGACTATTCAACCTTACTAGTTAAATCTTTATATTCATTCCATTTGCAAAAGATAAATCTTTAAAAATGAGAGAGGCTGACCCAGTTAGCCACTGATGCACCCTTCTAGTTAGGAAACAGCCCTTCCATGAGCACAGCCATCCCTTTGCAGAGCAGATTGTAATGGAGAGGGAAGTAATGACAGGAAACCTATGTATATAAAAAAGGTGAGGAGTATTTAGAAAGAGAAAGAGGGATTAGCCCAAAAATACAACCTACAAATGTTTTAGAAGCTTCTTAGTTTGCATAGTTCAATAATAGCTTATTGCTTGAAGCATAGAGTCTGGTCATGTCTCACTGTGCTTCCTGAAAAAATAAATTCCTCATTTGAGTTCCACTGGTTCCAAAAATGAAGTTGATCATGACAACAAATAGCCCTTGTTACAGTGGCCTTCTGTTTATGGTGATGGAGATGTACCAGATTGTTTTAGGACGGCCATGAAATCATTTTTTTCTTTCAACAGACCCTTGATGGTAAGATCATTGAAAGCTGAAATTATATTTAGATATTGTGTACTATTTTGTTTTATAGCAAATGTTAATGTTTGCTAGTTGTTTTTTAAAGCCACTTTGGGATCCTTTAGGGAACATATACAGTTGAAAAGCAAGATTAATCTAGAAACAAATTTTATATTCTAATACTGAAGTGCAGCCTCATCTGCAGATCCATGGACTGGGGACACACTGACATAAAAAGAGAGATTTCTGCAAATTTGGGGACAACCCAAGGTTTACCAAAAATCTGAAAACCACAAAAAATACATTGGTTATATGAGAATATATATATTCTTTATTAAAACAAACAACAAAAGGAGATATAAAATATAACGATTAAATACATGACCACTGCTTTCCACTTTACAACCATATCCTTTATCAGCATAGAGCAATTATGGTATTAATTCAGCCTATTCTATTGCCAGTTCCATTCTCTGTACAGCCCCTGACCATAGTAGGTCTAATCCAAGCACGTCTCTGCTTTTCTGGTATGCTGTTAATTTCACAAGGGTATCAGTCTCCTTTATTTCCAACAACCAGCCTTGTAATTCAGAGGGGGAAAACCTGTTTCCATTGCCTTGCAAACGTAATGTATAAGGCAACCATTAACAGGTCACTTAGGGATATCAGATAGATAATTTAACAGCAGTGTCTCTGGCTTGTGGGGTATCGGTTTGCTCAATCCATCTGATGTAAGGAAGCCATATATTTGCAAACCGAAAACAAACGGCGAAATGGAAAAGTTGTGTGGCAACTTGGAAAAATGAAAAAAGAAGGTTTTCCTTCACTTTCCCCTTTGCAAGAAATGGATTACTGTAATGCCCTTTACATGGGCCCTTGTTGCAAATCCGGACGCTGCAGCTGGTGCAAAATGCCATGGCCAGGCTGTTGAAGGGACTCCGTATTTGGGAGCACATCCAACCTGTGTTAAAGACATTGCACTGGCTGCCTATAGCATACCAGATTTGCTTCAAGGTGCTGGTTCTTACCTTTAAAGCCCTTTATGGCCAGGGACCTACATACCTGAGGGACCTCCTTTTCCCATATGTACCCCAAAGAGTGCTGCGATCAGAGACCCAGAATCAGGTGGTTCTCCCGAGCATTAAGGAGGCCAAGTTAGTGACAACCAGGGCCAGGGCTTTTTCAGAGGTGGCTCCACTCTGGTGGAATGAGCTCCCAGAAGAGACCAGGTGTTAGGGTCGTTAGCCAGTTATCTTCTTAAGAAGATAAGTATTCATTTGATGGATCCAGTACTACTGATCACGTATGCAGCTTGTGTCAGGAATACCCTACAATATAACGGGGCCTGACTTATAGGTAAATCAACCCCCCCCCCTTAGTCGAAGTCAATGGATATGATTCCTGTGTGCGGATGGAGCTAGCAAAGCAAGTGCCAAAGCATAAAAGCAGTTAGATTTCCCAGATGAGTTAATTGCAGCTGGGAACCAGTCTAGAGGTCAAGTGCAGAGATAGTGCACAGAAGCTGGACAGGGATGAGCTGGGAAAGAGGAGGAGGTGCACCCCTCCACATTCCAGATCAATGACATGGCTACCTGACATCCTGCCCCTCCCAACGACCCCCCCCCAGGTTTCTCTGGAAAGCCCTGATGGAAGCGTTTAAGAAGGCGGGGGGCAGAGACATGCTCTTCCACCACCCATTCCCTGTGTTGCAGACTGAAATCTGCCCATTCAATCAAGTAGTACAACTTATTTCGCTTCATCTTAGAGTCCAAAATATTAGCCACTTCATGCCTTGCACAAGCAGGGGAGGGGGGCTGGGTTGCTGTGGTCACCACACGCTTTGGCCCAGGATCACGACAAAGAAGGCTGAAATGGAAAACAGAATGCAAATGTCTTAGATTTTTTGGCAGTTCAAGTTCCACAGCTACCTCATTGATCTTACGTGTAACCTTAAATGGTCCCACAAATTTCCATCCCAGTTTGCGACTGGGCTCTAGACCTTTAATGTTTTTGATAGACACATAAACAGAGTCTCCAGGTTGAACATCCCAGGTGTCAGAACGTTTTTTGTCCACTTGAACCTTATAGGCTTGTTTGGCCACATCCAGAGTTTAACATAAAATTGGCCAAGCTACTTTAAGTTTTTTGCACCAATCTCCCACTTCCCCTTCTGGGAGTGGTACGTCAGACAGGAACAGGAGAGGTGGGGCCTCATAACCAAAAACTGCCATGAAAGGGGATACTCCAGTAGATGAATGATAGGAATTATTATAACAAAATTCTGCCAAAGGAAGGAGCCCCTCCCAATCATCCTGTTGGAAGTTATTGAAACACCTCAGCTATTGTTCTAGTGTTTGATTGACACGCTCCATTTGCCCATCCGTCTCAGGATGGTAAGTGCTACTCAAGCCCCGCTCCACCTCCATAAGCTTCATCAGTTCGCCCCAGAACTTAGAAGCAAATTGCGTGCCGTGGTCAGAGATTATCTTCCTAAGCAAAGTATGAAGCCGGAAGATATGCTGGAGAAAGGCTTTAGTGAGGAGGCAGGCTGTCAGTAGAGTCTTAAACGGGATGAAGTGAGCCTGCTTTGAGAATAGGTCCACCACCACCCAAATCATTGTCTTCCCCTTGCTAGGGGGTAGATCCATGATGAAATCCATAGAAATCACTTCCCACAATCTCCCAGGGGTGGGCAGGGGCTGCAAAAGACCTGGGGGCTTTCCAGGGTGTGCTTTACACATAATGCACATTTGGCAGGATGTCACAAACAGAGAAAGATCCTTGCACATCTCAGGCCACCAAAATTGTCTCTGTAACAAGTGTAGGGATTTGACAAACCCCAAATGTCCCGCTAACTTCAAACTGTGAACTGTGGCCATAGTGTCACCTCGCAATGTTAACAGCACAAACAATTTGTGACCCCAATACCAACACCCATTATTCTGCTCCTCTACCTTGGCTTCTTTGCTCATTTCGAGGCGGTCAGTGTCAGAGAGGGCGGAGGCAAATTTCGCTTCCCAGTTGGCTTGAGAAGGGGGAGGAGGCTGGACTTTTGCCTTGCTGCAACGTCAGCACTGCCCCACCCAGTTGTGAAGGCATGAACATAGAGTCGAGAACACCCTCCCTTTGACTGTTATGTTGTGGGAGGCGGGACAATGCATCTGCAAGCGAGTTCGATTTCCCTAGGAAATGATGAAGCTTAAAATTAAACTTGGAGAAGAAATCAGCCCACCGAAGTTGCTTGGCATTCAGATTTCAGGTTTTTATGATCAGTCCAAACCTCAAACAGCACCCTGGCTACCTCCAACCAGTGGCACCAGGTAGAAAGCGCCAATTTGATAGCTCCCACCTCCTTGTCCCAAACGGACCAATTTCATTCAGTGTCATTAAATTTGCGGGATACATAGGCAAGGGGATGAAGTTTTCCATCGTCCCCCTCTTGCAGGATCGCCCCACCCATAGCAACGTCAGAAGCATTCGACCTGCACAATAAACTTTTAAAGTTCGTTTGGGTGGGCTAAAATGGGTTTGGAGGTAAAGAGGGCTTTGAGGAGATCAAACGCCTCTTGACATTTGTTAGTCTAGTTCAGTTTGGCCCCCAGACAAGTGCCTTCTGGTCCCTTTCCCTTGAGTCTAAGTAAATCCATGAGTAGTAAGCTCACTTGGGCAAAGTTGGCGAGAAATGACCGGTAGAAATTCGCAAACCCTAAGAATGCTTGTAGCTGCCTCCGGGTCTGCGGAGCCTCCCAACCCACCACATCTCGAACTTTGGCAGGATCCAACTCCAGGCTCCTCGTGGACATGTGGTATCCCAGAAAGTCAATCTCAGAACAATGAAACTCACACTTGGATAGTTTAGCAAACAGTTTGTGCTTGTGTAACGTTTGGAGGACCTCCGGAACCAACTTGATGTGTGAAAGTTTATCAGGGGAATAAATCAAGGTATCATCAAGGTAAACAATCACGCCTTTAAACAGGTGCTTGTCCAACACTTCATTGATGAGGTTCATGAATACCCCAGGGGCCCCTTGCAATCTGAATGGCATCACCCTGTATTCGAATTGCCCCAATGGGGTGTTAAAATGCAGTGTTATACTAGTCTCCGGCTTTTATGTGGACACAAAAGTAAGCATCCCTAAGATTAGCTTACTTATCTTAGAAAAAATCTTCCCCTTAGCAACTTCAGCTAGGAGATCCTTCATAAGTGGCAGGGGATAGGCAATTGTAGTGGAAACCACATTCAAACCCCTGTAATCCATGCACACCCTCAACCCTCCATCCTTCTTTTTCTGGAACAGTATTGGAGCCGTGAAAGGGGAGGACGCGGGGTGGATGACGCCTCGCACCAAGTTCTTGTCAATGAACTTGTGCAATTCCTCTTTCTCCTGAGGATTCATTGTGTACAGTTTGCCTTTGGGTATTTTTTTATCTGGGATTAACTCAATGGCACAGTTTCTGTGAGGGGGAATTCGTCCGCCTGTTCTTCAAACACTCGAGCAAGATCACAGTATTCCACCAGGATAGACCTCAGCTCCTCAGTTGCCAAGCAAGCTCGTAGTGGCTCGTCTGGAGGCTCCCCCTCACGGTTCTTCCCAAACATGAGCTTGGCATTTAGGGGAGATGAATCTCATTACTCCCTCCTCCCATAAAATATACAGGTCTTTAGATTAGATGGATTACTGTTTTGTGCAAATTTGGTACATTGAAAATAATTGTTTCAAAAGTTGGGAACCAGGAGGAGAAAAATAAGACAACCCCCCCCACACACACACACAAATTTGAATCCTGTACTAGGACTATCCTATACAAAAATCAGGAATAACAATAAAGATCCTGAATCCAAAATTATAATGAAATTTTTCATAGAGCATAAACCTAATCACCTGTCTGTCTAGCCCAGAGGTGTCAAATATGGCCCAGAGGCTGGAAGTGGCCGATCCAAGGCTTATATCTAGCCCATGAGCAACTGGTGAGAGGGAGGGAACACAGGAGACTGCTCAGGGGGAGGGCAAGCAGGTGCACAGAGCGAGGTGTGTATGATCGAAGCTGTCAAGGAAACAAAAAGAAATTCCTAGGGGGCAGGACTATGAGGCTGAAGTAAAATAGTGTGGAGGAAATGAAGGCAGGAAAAGAGGAGGTGTGATTTTTTCCCCTCCCACCTCCTCCAACCACAGCTCAGCAAAGATTAGCAAAACTACTACATGGAGGGGTGGAGCCAAGCAGCTGGCACAGCCACTGCTGCATGAAATGGTGACTGTGAGTGGTGCTGGTGAAAGCAAGGGCACAGATTGATGGTTTGCTATGAAAGGATGGTGCTGACAGGGGAGGGAAGAGAAGGAGGGCCAGGACGTGGATTGGGAGGCAACTGGGCTGTCTTGTGTGTGCAACTCTGAGTGGAAAGATGTCCTGGCCTTGGAAGTGAGTGGAGGAACAAAGGGAAACAGAAGTGCTGCTGTCACTGCTGCACATCTGAACAGCTGTGGAGCCAGGAGGCAGAGTGAGTGTCGGGGAGGATGGGGGATATTGACCTCCTCCCCCACACCTGTTCTTAGCCCATGAAGGAAAAGGGGTCATGGGAGGACAAAAAGCACTCCTTAGAGATTTTTGAAATAGCCTCTCCATCAGGCCTCCCCCTCAGCCATACTACTTCTGTGGAAAATGTGGGAGGGATGAGAACTGGCAGTTGGGGAGGATCTGGGAGAGCCAGGTCCAGACCCTCCGTCC
This sequence comes from Gekko japonicus, assembly GCF_001447785.1. Taxonomy (NCBI): domain Eukaryota; kingdom Metazoa; phylum Chordata; class Lepidosauria; order Squamata; family Gekkonidae; genus Gekko; species Gekko japonicus. The sequence goes on from NW_015175368.1 coordinate 662,428, forward strand.
TCCTGAACCAGGAACCTGTTGTCTAGGTCACCTGGGGATCGTTTCTCAGACTGGACCACCTCACGGAGGTTGTTGTTGTTGTTGGTGGTGGTAGGGTTGTCAAGTGATTCTTTGTCGGGAGTAGGGGGCTCCCGGCTGGCGTCAGGCATGTGTGCACGTGCGTCACCCGGAAGTGACACAGGCACGCTGGGCACGCTGAGAGCGGGGCCATGGCCATACAAGGGGAAACCACAGGGTTTTCCCTCGTATGGCCGTGGCCCCGCCCCCAGTGTGCCCAGTGTGCCTGCATCACTTCGAGGTGACGCACATGCTGGGGCGGAGTTCCCCCCGGGGCCCATTTCCACGGCAGTGGAAATCTGGCCTCCGAAGCGGGGGTTTACCCGCCCCCTGCCCCCACTTGGCAGCCCTAGGTGGTGGTGGTGGTGGTGGGAATGGGGCAATGAAGGGGAAAGTCCAGTGTGCCTCGGCAAGATCATCAGTGGTAGGAAGAGGAAAGAGAGGAAACAAAGAGTGAGAGACCGATTGTAGCCATATGCAGCTGCTGAAGCTGGGTGTATGGAAGGTGGTGCTAAAAAGCTACCTTATTTACTTGCAAGGTGATGAAGGTTCCCAAAAGTAGTATATATACAATTAACTAATTTGGATGGAAATTTAAGGTCCCCCCCCCTTATGGTATCACTTGGGGGGGAACTAGTCTTGCATATACATTTATTGGGGCTTTTATGGATTCCCCAGTAAATCAATTGCTTTCACTTCTAGGAATCATTTGCTTTGTAGAAAAAAAACCAAAAACTTAATTTTTATTAATTTTTCAATGACAACAATTGTAATACAAAGATAAGTCCAACTTACAACATTTCAGACTTATATGAACAAAACCTATCGGATATAACTTTAAATAACAAGGTATATTCTTACAAAGTAGCGAATAACTATAATATAAACTTGCTTAATAAAATATAACATCAACATATTTCTTAGGTATGGTACAACTTTTGTTACCTGAGTTAGAAACATATTCAAAAAGGGGGAACCATTTTTCTAAGACAGTATTTTTCCTTGTAGGCACTTCAGCCATTATGATCTGAGAAGCTAACTTATCCATAAAATTGTAATGACTGAGGAAAACAACCTCTCTGTAAAGCAATCTAAAGAAAAATATTTTCTTTGCCCCAAAGGCATTATAGTATCGTTTGAGGTATGGTAGATAGGTGTAAGCTTATCTTTCAGATCACTTTTTAATCCTGTTCAACAGCCAGTAATCAGGAGCCTTTCTAAGCTTCCATAACAGGGCTGTTTATTGTTTCCAACTGGGAAAGAACACTAGCTGATGGAAAATACTAAGACACACACTGGAAGACTCCATCTCTCCCCCCCCCCACAAGGCCTAAACAAACAACTTCCATACAGGCCTGGGCTGACAGAAATATTGAATTTGTCACTAAAATCAACTTCCTTGCCAGATGTTTGGAAAATAACCACCATAATGTTAGTTGTAAAAAGAGATTAGGGAGAGGAAACCAGGAGGAAACTTCAAACCAGTTAGACTAATGCTTCTTTAAGGTTCATTGATGAAAACTTATTAAATATAGAGTTATTAAGCCTATAGAAGAGGAAACCTTACTAGGAACGAATTAGCCTGGATTCTGCAAATAAAAGACATGAATCACCAATCTTTAGAGTTCTTTGAGAGTGTTACCTAGACTTAATAAGGGTTTCGTAGACAATATATACCTAAGCTTCCAGAAAGGTTTTGACAAAATTGTTGACAAAATCTTTCCCTGAATTAGTAGAAGCTTAGTAGTAACCCCAGTCACAGTTAAATTGTTATGCTGACCAGTTAAATAAATATATTTGTTTCATTCTCCATGTCTCCAGTGAATAATATAAGCAGTAAAATAAACTGTAGGGTAATGGATAAACAAAGGACAAGTTGTCCTGTTTAATAATAAATCTGTCTTGGGAAGGTTTGTATATTAAAATAATAAACCTTTGCTTCACATATAAACATCTTGGCCCAGGTGCAGAAAAGGATGTGAATGGTGAAGTGTAACACCCCAATTTGGCCTGAGTCCCTTGATTATAGAAAAAAAGAAAGGCTGGGATAAAAAGGGGTGTTATGACCCAGGTGATCAGTAAAGTGGCCATGTTTTGTGGATAACACCAAATTATTCAGGATAGTGAAAACCATATCAGATTATGAAGATCCAAGAGAATCTGTCCAAACTGGATGAGTGGACACCTTCATGAGGTTTATTGCAATTATAAGTGCATAGTGATAGAAATTGGAACAAAAAAAAATCTAATTAAAATCTATTTTAGACTTATTTACTTCATATCAGTATTCTGGCAAACAGATCCAAAGATGGATCAGCCTTTCATAAAACTCAATTTCATTTGAAAATATGTTCCTAAACATTGCCTAAACACTTTAAATACCCCAAATCTGTAAACTATGCAGAGAGTATAAAGTTTCAATATCTATCACAAAAGAGAGAAACTGGATGACGACATAATGATGTGAGGCTGAAGTCATTGTCTTAAAGATCTATTGATTAACATCTTCTTAAAGCCCTTTTGGCTACTTTTCTTCCACCTCTGTCCACTTGACTTTTTCTCATATTTTTCTTTTCTAAAATTGCAAGTCAGTTGGTCTTGATTGATAAAGCTCTTCAAAGTCACCGCTTTCCCAACATTTTGTGAATGTTTTTTTATCATACAAAAAAGAAAAAGCCACTTATTGTTTGAGAACAATTACTTCTAAAGAGCTCTTCCCATCTCACTGTTGAAAATGCACTGGCAAGATGTTTAATAGAATTGCCTATAAACTATTTACATGCACTATAAGTGATTGCAAAATTGTTTTCTGGCATGGCTCTGTTGAACAGCATTTTAAATTTGTGCTATATATTAAAGCAATGACGTTTAGTGTCAACATAAAAGTACATCAGCCTAAGAATTCTGTGGCAGATATGTAAGCCCTAAATGGTTTGCTTCTGGTAAAATTAGTTTGATAGTTCCACAAATTCTTTGCACTGTGCTGTATCCTTCATTACATTTACATTTTCAAAAAGACATATCCCTGTGAAAAAGACATATATTCATTTTGTCATTTAATCTAGACATCTATAAATCCATTATTTTGTTTATTTGTTTGCTTGTTTCTTATTTAAAACCCTGCCTTTCTACAGTTGCTCAAAGTGGCTTACAACATCATCAAAATCTCCACCAAATGCATGGTAGACTGCAAACACTCCAAAAACTGAACAGCAGATAAAAAATACAAGAAAAAACAATTGCATAAGCCATACAGCAATAAGCTCCAAATACAAGTTCCTCTCTCCATCAATCCAAAGTATTTTCCAGATTATTTATTTATTTAAACCATTTTATGCCACTTGCCCTCTGATCAGGGTCCCCAAGGTGGCACACATAATTTTTTAAACATTTGAAAAATTAAAAACGTTTATAATTATAAAATAATTCAATAAAAACATAACAAACAATACCAGAATCAGGGGGGAGAGTCAATAACTGTTATTGGGGGTATGCCAAATGAAAGAAAAGAGTCCTCACCCACTAGCAGAATACGACAGACAAATCTCCCTTGGAAGGGTAGAGTTTGAAAGTTTGGGTGCTATGGTCATGATCAATGTTCCCTCTAAGCTATGGAGTCTTGTGAGCAAAAATTCTACTTTGTGAGCTACTGGCATTAAAGTTGTGAGTGAACGATTCGGCGACTGTATAAATTAGTTTGCTCTGGAGCCGTCCTTCCTAAGAGAAAAAGCTGTGAGCCAGAGGCTGAAAAACTGTGAGCTAGCTCACACTAATTCAGCTTAGAGGGAACACTGGTCATGATCAATGTTCCCTCTAAGCTGTGAAGTCCTGTGAGCAAAAATTCCACTTTGTGAGCTACTGGCATTAAAGTTGTGAGCAAACAATTTGGCTACTGCATAAATTAGTTTGCTCTGGAGCCCTCCTTCCTGAGCTAAGACAAAAACATGTGAGCCGGAGGCTAAAAAACTGTGAGCTAGCTCATACTAACTCAGCTTAGAGGGAACACTGGTCATGATAGCCCTTTCTCAGGTTGCCATCCATCTAACCTCAGATGAAGCAGGACCTCTGTGGATGACAGGAGTGAATGGGTAGGTTTCAAAGGGAGAAGACAGTCCTTAAGGTATGTTGGTCTCAGGCTGTACTAGTGCCTTGAATTGGGCCCAAAAGCAAACTGGAAGCCAGTGTATCTGGAACAAGATTGGAGTTATATGGTCCCTACAGCCCACTCCAGTCAACTCTCTGGCCACAGCATTCTGTACCAACTTCGGCTTCCAGACAGTATTCAAGGGCAGCCCCATATAGAAGACATTGCAGTAATGTCATCTAGATGTTACCAGGACATGCACCACAGTGGCAAGATCATTTCTGCCCAGGAAGGGCTGCAGCTGGCTCACCAGCTGAAGCTGGAGAAAGATGGCCCTGGACAGCACTGCTACTGTTTATCCAACAGGAGGCCCAGGTCCAGGAGTAACTCAAAGCTGTGAACCTGCTCTTTTAGGGGGAATGCAACCCCATTCATAACAGGAGATAACCCATTTCCTGGGTCAAACCTTCGCTCACTAGTAGCATCTCCATTTTGTTGGAAATCAGTTTCAGCATGTAGCCCTCATCTGTTCCAAAAGTACCTCCAAGCACCTGTTCACAGTTTCCATACTCTCCAGGATCTGCTGATAGTATGATAGATTAAATGGCCTTACTGGCAGCCTAATTCCTCCATGATGATATAAAAATTTAGTATTTTGTGTTTTGCTTCAGCAGAGAAAAGACATTGAAAAAAGACCTAACCCCAAGGAACTGAGAACATAGCAACAGCACTGGTGACCATTATGACCCCATCTATACCAAACAATCATGCAGTGGCATACCAGTGACACTGTCATGCTTCTCACACATGAAAGTAGCCAACCAACAAGTCATAATGCTTCTGTGGTAGTCTTATGTTCCTGCCAATCCACATAACAGACCAAGGAAGGAAGGAATGAAGGATTACATAGTTATCAAAGATTGTAGTGTGCCCCATAAAAGTCCCATAATCCTGGGATCCCCAATGATGGGAGGTTGAATTCCTCTTCTGCAAAAAAAAATATTCCTTTAATATGCCATCACACAGGAGAGGCATATCACAGTTTATTCTGGGAGAGAACTGCCAAACAAAGTTCATGACCAACAGACATGGGTTCTAGCCCCAGTTGCCCTTCTGTTGAAATTGAAAGAATTATTTGGTAGCAAAGTGCTCAAGGCACATCTCACAATAGAATTCCCCTGGTATGTTTGCTACTACAAATCTCAGTAATACATGGAGCCTTTTTATCTAGTGAAACTAATGTGAGTCCTCTATTATAATTCTATTCTTGACAGGTTAGAGTAGGGATAGTATTGCAGTCCAATCAGTTAGGATGGCTGGAGATGCAGGAGGCATGTCCTGCTCATGGTAGCAAGATGGAGAAGAGTGGTGAGTGGAAAGGTGTCAGCTGGAAGGAAGATTCCCTGAGAGTAACGATCTATACCTCAAAGGGATAGCAACAGAGCAGTAGAAAGGAAGGATGTTCAGGGTCCTGACCGTTCTATATCGCTGACTCTGTAGTCCTCCTCTGAAGTCTGAGGCTAAGCAACAGTGCAAATTTCTTCACTTGCGATATTAAATGAGGCAGAAAAAGGCTCTAGCATAGGACTATAGTAATAGCACAGGTTAGCATGTCTGAAGTCTGTGTTTCAAGACCTATATCTGGTTAGTTAGCAGAGACTCTTTAGAGGAGTCGTAGGCACAAGTGAGATTCTGTTCTATCGCACCCAGTCACTGGGAATGAGTCGCTCATATTGATTGGCTGCCACAGAATCCCAATAATTTTGCTCAATACATGTCCATGTGCCCATTTCTCCCCTGTATTCATGAGGTTAATTACTGCTGCCAGCTCTAAACAGCCAAACAACTCTGTATCTACCAGCTCCATCAGGTATCCTGCAAGGTTTATCATACTGACTATGATTAAATGGGTTGTAAAACCTGCCCCCTCTTTCTAGAGTACAACTGCGCAGACAGTGGAGGACCTTCTCACCTCTTTCCAAGTAAATTGTTTTATGAAGGCCACTGAAGTTAGATAACAAGGAGTGGGTGGGAAAAAATCCATCGATCCCCATTAAAATAGACATAGCTGTGGAACAATCCAAACCCTTATTGAACAGCTTCAGAAATGTGGTTCTGAAAACATGTTAGATCAATGGGGTTGCCAATTGTTTTCTCCTATAAAGGCTTCTAGAACCCTTTCTTCAGTATTAAGAGAAGCAGTTAGGGAAGGGCAAGTAAGGGACAATATGATTTATAGTTCTGATCTGTCAGTGAAGCAAATAGCAGCTGGATGAAGGTTGTTAATTGATAATTACTTTGCTTTATCTTGGGAGGGAAGCATAAAAGTGTGAAAATACACACAGGTTTGGAGCTGTTTATCCTATGCTATTTCTCTTTTTGAGTAAACGCAAGAGTGTTCAGTGTGTTAATCAAATTAATAAATTCTTCCTTATTGTATTATTTCTAATTAATTGAAATTGCTTGCTAATTCTGTGCTGGGGTTATTTCATTTTGGCTACTTCTACTCATGGATTTTTTTCCCTCCCAGGTGGCGCACAGCATGTCCCTGCTGTATTGGGCAGCTCCCCCACGAGACTGTGTTCTTTCCAAGTGGGACTCCTAGGGCTTCCCCTTTTCCCGAAAACTCTTTTTCTCTGACTTAAAAGGGAAATGGTGTGCTAGTTGCAGGCTTAGCCACTGTATGAAAGCTCTGCCTGCAGCTGGGGGGTGGGGGTGGGGGAGTTTCAATCAGTGCCATCTTCAAAATGGCAAACCTCAGATTCTACCTTTTTAGCTCTTTAACAGTTTTTTTTAAAGCCACAACTCAGCTGTGAGCAGCAGCTTAGCTACTGGAAGGGATTGCTGTGCTATGAGGTAGTTGCCAAGCCATGGGAGGGACACAACAAGATTCTCACAGGATCAGCATTTTTGGAGATTTGGGTGAGGGTGCCTTTAAATATGAGTTTGTGTGTATATACATATGTAAAATGTTTATGGCTGGGCATCTGTTTCTGTAACAAATGGTGACAAATGGAGAGGGGTAAATTGGTTTTTAAATGGGTGGCACACTTCATGGCAAGTCCTACAGCCTATTCAAAGGATATCAATATTCCTTCCAAAGTTTCAACATCAGTGTTCATTAAAATGGCAATAAAATTGTTTGCTCTTTTCATCCTATCCCAAAGCCTACAGCATTCTGGAAATATTTACACATGCCATATGGCCACACAGAATATAATAAATTTTCACTTGAGAGATTTTAGAATTATAAATTGCATTCTCTTCAAAATGCTGTAACAGTCTCCAGTGCCTCAAATAATCCTGAACATTTAATGTATGCAGGCCTGTTTCATATATTTACACTGCTTAAAAACTCTTTATTTCATGTTTTGGTATTAAAGGCTGTGGAATAGTTCTCAGTCTGCTCTTAAAAAAAACTGAGGGGGGTTTGTACCACATTAAAAATAGCTTTGTAAAGGGACCATACTGATGTGAGTTGTTCAATATGCAAAAGGAGAGGAATGAATCTATGAATGTTCTGTCCAATGCAAAAGTGTCTTTTCAAGGTCTGGCTGTTTTGGTACTGGGAAAGACGTGGAGTGGGCAAGCAGGCCTTTCCCCAGGCCCCGCAGCTGGGCGTAAACTGGGAGCAGGTGTGGGGAGGCCTCTTTAACCTACCTTACTTCTTGTTGCTCCTTGTGGCCCGACTGAGGGATGCTGGAGCAGGTGGTGGGGCTTGTTGCATGTGCCCACCCCCTGGGCTCCTCACTGCTGGAGCATGGCTTGTGTGCACTCCCGCAGAAAATGAGCCCTAGCTGCAGTCATACATGCCATTTGGCGAGGAGGGGAAGCAGCCCTCTTTCCTCTGGTGGAATTTGACTTGTAGTCATGTGATCACACATCCCTTTGTGCTGCAGGCTCAGCCTGTAACTGCAATCAGATGCCATCTCAGTTGATTGGGGGGGTGCCTTTTGTTTCCCATGCATATAAATGAGGAATCACACCTACGCACTGAGGGTTCTCCATGGAGTATGCAGTTATGTGCATACTGCTAAGCAAGGAAAACATGTCACCAATTTGGGATGGAATGAGCAGACGATCCTGACTGCTTGAGTGCATGCTTGAGTGACCAGACAGGAAAGTCCGTCCATGGCCTGTCAGCAAACATTAGGACTGGACTTTTCCTGGTGTCTTTTAACTGCACTTCTGTGGTGGAGCAGCATGGGGTGCTGATGACTGTGGGACATTTCCCAGATGTTGCTGTCTGATTGTGCCCTTTAGATCAGTCAGGTATTCACAGCTGAGTCGGATCTAAAGTCACATCTGACCGTGGCCCATGAGAAGAATCTCACAAAAATTTGGGAAGACCTGTTGAATATGTGTGGCTCACCATGCTTTGTTAAGAGATGTCAGCAGGATGAAGATGGAAGGCATATTAGCTGCTATGGTCAGAAGCTATGCACAGAGATAGTGGGGAAATAGAGCAGCCATCTCAAAATGCTGCATGCATTTTTCTGTTTAACTATTTAATTACATATTATGAAATGGTTGGTGCAATGTATACTGTAGGAGACATTACAACCAATGGAAAAGTGGTTAGTGCTAAAAAATGACAGGCATAACTCACATTCAATAGAAGTTCAGCAACCAGACAAGGTCTTCCTGTTCTACAGATGCAGAATGTAACATCAGAGACATATAACCAACCAGCAGCTCAGATGCACATGCAAAGCTCCAAGAATGAGCGGCTACTGTTTTCTTTTTTCTGTGACTAGGATTGAATAGAACATAGAAACACTAGAAGTGTGGTGTTTTTGCACTTTCTGTGTACTGAAGAAACACAAAATTAAACATCTAGATATGGGCAAAATAAGAAGGCAATATGCATCATCCCATAGGAGAAATGTATACACTTTCCCTTTCTCAAATTACACTGGAAGCATGAAAGTAGGACACACAAGTTACCCATTACCTTCTTTTGATGATTCTATTTAATGTACAGACCAGTCACAGAATACAGTAGAAAAGTTATTGCTGTGTGTACTATGTTTGCAGTGCTCCTGCCGCCTTCCACTGGTGTTTTTGGGGAAGTATATAATTGAATATATATGTCTTTGTTATAACACACTACATTCTTACACAACATTAATTGCTAAAGATGAGGTCGCAGGCTATTTAGTTAACTTATTCTCTGTGTGTACAATAGTAATTCTGCAGTGAGTGTATGGTATATTCTCCAAACTGAAGAGGACAGAACAGTCTCTGAAGAACGGAGTTCTCTGTGTGCTTCAGAGCTCTGCATTATTCCCAGAGGACTTGATTATACAGTTATCCTAAACACATTCCTCAAACTTGCCTTCTCTGATTTGTTTACATAGTTTAGGAGTTAATCAGAAGTTGAAATGAATTGAAAGTGAAAGGGAGAGCCCTTGTGATAATTAGAGGCTCTTGACTCAATTCTGTACTACCTTGGGATATGAGGCAGTATAAACAAAGGCATGGTCATTATCTCAGGTATGTAAGCGCTATTAAACTCAGAATTCCCTTCAAACAGTTCTTTGGGAGGTTTTGCAAAACTGAGCAAGAATATCCAAATCATATATCCTGGGATTTTCGGCACATGTAATCTTCTAGAAATATGATCAGATCTCTAAGGTTTCATGAGCAAACTGAGGTGTGTCTTTCCTGTTCTTTCAAAGAGAGCTTTGGGATTTAAAATATTTAAGAATAATTTATATCAGTGGATGTTAATTTTTCCTAACCTATTTAATAACATAAACACTGTCATTATAAGTTATGAAAAATACTTGCAGGTTTTGAACTAATATGAGTCCTTGATTGTAAGGAACTCCATTCTAGGATGGATGGCAATCAGAGACAGTTCCAGGTTTTTGTAGGCCCTGGGCCAGATAGTATAACCTGGCCCCTTTCCCACTTTGAGTTCCTGTTGGGAAGAAAGACAGAACATAAGAACCCTGCTAGATCAGACCAGTGGTCCACCTAGGCCCCTGCCACACGACAGGAAAAAAGCCTTTTGAGGCGCGGCTTTTAAAAGCCGCGCCAATGTTGACACGGCACGGCGGGATCCCACGGATCCCCCGGCCGCGCCGCCTTTTCTCCCCGGCGCGATCAAACACTGGGGAGAAAACACAGCTATAACCGGGGGCCAGCCGAACTGCGCATGTCTGAGCATGCGCAGTTCAGATCCGGGCCGGGGTTGTGCCGGCGCAAAGACGCGCCGGCAATCAAACGCCCGGTTAGAAGCGCCTCTCCCATTTGAACCACCTAAGGTAGGTGGTTCGGTTTGAGGCAGATTTCTGCGGGGAAGGGACAGTTCAGCCACGGAAGCAAGACGCTTCCCAGATGTTGTGGTGTAATCGCGCCAGTTTGATCCGGCCCCGAACTGTCCCGCTCCCGGCTCAAATCGGCCAGTGTGGACGGGACCCTAGTCTAGCATCCTGTCTCACACAGTGGCCAGTCAGTTCCTCTGGAGGGGCAGTAACAGGGCATAGAGGCCAAGACCTTCCCCTGATGTTGCCTCTTGGCACTGGGATTCAGAGGTTCAGAGGTAGCTTCCCAACCATTTCCCAACCAACTAGCCCACCACACAACCAGGATCAAGACTCCTAAGTGGACCAACAGACAGGCATACACTCGTTTGAGAAACTGAGTATTACATTACAACACCTTTGGAACATTACAGATCAGTAGAGGCAGCACTGCACAGTGGTCAGAGTTGCAGATTGCAGATTGATGTGGGGAGACCCAGGTTTGTATTCTCACTCTGCTGGCTGAGTGAACCCGGGCCAAATCTCCTCTTCTCTACCGAACTGCTGGTCTACTAATCTCCCTTATAAATAATAGCCGAATGGTGGTGGCACTTCTCTAGAACATTCCACATGCTCCAAAATCAATTCGCTCTCTGATCTGTCATTCAGAGGGTCTCCCTATCCACTGGCTGCTTTGCCTGAGTCCTGCCTCCAACATTCTAAACAGTTCCATAGCCTGTCAGAACACAGAGGTTATTTGCATATGCAGCCTCATTGGCCTTTGCCTCGGAACACAGAGGTTGTTTGCATATGCGACTTGATTGGCTTTTGCCTCTAACATTCTAAACAGTTTTGCTATTCTGAGGCAAAATGTGTCCAATCTCCAGGTGAGGGCTGGAGATCACTCAGAAATACAACTGCTTTCCAGATGGCAGAGATCAGTTCCCCTGGAGAAAATGGTGGGCTCTATATCCTTATATGCTGCTGAGGTGGCCCCCATGACAGCCAATGTGATGTAGAAGTCAGGGCTTCAGAGCACGGGAGAGGCTTCAGGTGTGTGGGGGGTGGAAAGCTGAAGAGTGAGGGGGAAAGAAAGGTAGGTTGATGATTGGCTGGGAAGGAGATAGGGTTGTCAACTCTAGGTGGGAAATTCCTGGAGATGTGAGGGATGGAGCCTGGAGAGGGCGAGGTTTCCGGAGGCGTGGGACCTCAGACAGGTACAAAGCCATAGACTCCACCCTCCAAACCAACTATTCCCTTCTGGGAAACCATCGTTGCCAATCTCTAGGTGAGGACTGGAGATCACTCAAAATTACAACTGTTCTTTAGGTAGCAGAGATCAGTTCCTCTGGAGAAAATGGTGGACTCAGTGTCATTATACGTTGCTGAGGTCGCCACAGCAAATTGACACTGAGTGTCCAAGGCCGAGGAGCCCGCCCAGAGCCTCTCTCTAGAGGCCCTTGTATTTATTTCCACAACGGGCCTTTTTCCTAGTTTCAATATAAAACTAGTAGGCAGCAGTAGAAGAAAAAGAAGGGACTTCCATAATGTCTTGTAGGTTTCTTCTTCTTCTTCTTCTTCTTCTTCTTCTTCTTCTTCTTCTTCTTCTTCTTCGTCACTCATTGTGAGAATCTGTAACGGAAACATGTTACAATGTCCAAATATCTGTTCAAAACATAACTGAAAACATTTTATAGGATAAACACTGTAAAGCATAAACCATCCAAAGCATAGAAATTGAATAAATAATTGGTCAAATGTTTCACTGTGAGGCAAGTGATGAGAGGAGTATGTTCCTCCAAAAGGATAATGTATTTTTGAAAATCCCATTTGAGAAATATACATGGAGTATTAAACAGTATACTTTGGTTGGTTGGTTGAGTGTGGAGAAAATGAGAAACATTCATCATTATTCTGGGAGATATACGTTTGCAAGTTCAGATCCTAGATTGTGCCCCCCTCCAGCATTTTCAGAAGTTACTTAAATAGAATGAATCAATAAGTCTCTATGTATTGATGCTGTTGAAGCAGAGAGAGTAGGAGAGGGAGGAGGCCAGCTATAGCCAGGAAAGAGAGTAATTGTAAGCAAAAACAACCAAAATAATCACTATAAATTCTCAGATCATTAAAACTTTGAACAGAATAATAAATGAATTATTGTTGTCAGTATAATCTTAGCATTCTAGATAAATACACAGCCTTTTTTGTATGGTAAATTGTAATCACAATCAGGATGATGATTATGACTGGATAAAATGGATTTTATTCTAGGTTACCATTAAATTATTCTAGATTAACTAATGTAGATGACAATATTGTCATAGCTACATTACTAAAACCAAAATTTGTAAATAGTATTCTGATCAACTCTTGACCATGTAATGTGTTACTCAAATGCTGTTTAACAGAGGAAAGGGGTGGGACATTTTCAAGTTGCTCAGGGTATTAGGAAACATAAATGGGTGTGGTATGGTCTGCTAATATTCTTATACTTCCATTTAAATGTTGATACAAAATACTATGATACCTTGATATAAAGTCCCATGCCAAGGGAATTTTTTTGTCCTTTGAATATTATGCATCAATTTTAGTAAATCATTTTTGTAATCTATATCCCCTAATGGTACTGGTTTCTCTCTTTTTATATGTAGTTTGAGTATTGATGAAATTGTTCTTGAAACAGTGCTTCTTCCACCACTAATGTTCTGTGCAAGGTTTTCATTAAGGCAGATATTAAGTTATGCATTTTAAAAAACAATATTTATTCAGTTATGAGCAAAGCATTTGTATATGTAGGCATTATCACAAAGAATGATATAAATTTTTTGTCGCTCACACTTTGGGATACATAGGGGAACAAAATTTCAGAAATCATACTTGGGTGGATTGAAGAAGAAGAGGAAGAGATTGGATTTATACCCCGCCCTTCACTACCCAAAGGTGTCTCAGAGTGGCTTACAAACTCCTTTCCCTTCCCCTCCCCACAACAGACACCCTGTGAGGTAGGTGGGGCTGAGAGAGCTCTGACAGAAACTGCTCTTTTTTCAAGAACAGCTCTTATCAGAACTACGGCTTGCCCAAGGTCATCCAACCAGGTGCAAGTGGAGGAGTGGGGAATCAAACCCGGTTCTCCCAGATTAGAGTCCATGCACTTAACCACTACACCAAAATGGCTCTCCACATAGGGGATTCCACATAAGGGTGAGAAAATCCACCCTTCACTGTGGAAATAGCAGTGAATGGGATGGAAAAACTTAGAGACAACATCAACACTCCCTCAACCTGGGCCATTCACTGCTGTCACTGCCTCTCCTCCACCTCCTTTCTCCTTTTTATATTGGTGCAGAAGTGTAGTTTAAAATTGGAAGGAATTGAAAAGCTACATTGTTATGCAATGGGAAGCCCCGGAGGAAAAAAAGGAGGAGGAAAAACAAATATTAATGCTACAATAGTCCAGGAAAAGAAAACTGGCACCTTAAAAGGGAAGGCAAAACAGAGATACTATGTGGGAAAGGATTTCATAAATGGGATGCAACTACAGAAATGATCCTCTCCATGATCACCATATATCTAAATTACAGAAGAATAGAACCTCCAAAGATTACATTACAGGTGAACATGTTTGCATGTTTAGATTCACTGGTCCCTAAAACAGCTCTTGGAATTGTGCCCAGAAACTAACTTGGAACTGATGGAGAACTGTTAAGGAACAATTAATAGGCTCCCTGTGACTGATTCCAGTTAACAGCCCAGCTACTACATTCTGAAACCACTTGAAACTAGGGATGGGCACGAGCCAGATTCTTGTGGTTTAGTTTGTGCTTCATGGCTGAACCATGAACCAAACCATTAATCCATACAAACCAGGAGGTTGATTCATGAACTGACCTGGTTTGTATTGGTTCGTGAGCCACTTCAAATTTAAACCTCTGCTTTCTGCTCCCCATGGCTTTTCGTGGGACATTTATTCCCTGTTTTCTGTTCCCCATAAAAAGCTACAGGGAGCAGAAAGCAGGAGTTTCCAGACAGCTGAACACTCAACTATTTGTTTTAAATGGCTTGGAGCATAAATTGAGAATCTCTTGGTTTGACCACCTACATCTTATCAAATCCTTTATTCTTCCTAAATTCATTATCTCTTTTGCACTGTTCCACTGGGCCTCTCCAACATACTTACATAAGAACATAAGAGACGCCAATGTTGGATCAGGCCAAAGGCCCATCCAGTCCAACACTCTGACACACAGTGGCCAAAAATATTAGGTGTCATCCGGAGGTCCACCACTGGGGCCAGGACACTCTAAGCCCTCCCACTGTTGCCCCCAAGCACCCCTCCCACTGTTAACCCTCCCCAGGGGTCATTTCGTAGAAAAAGAGCTAGGGGAACTCATTAGCATAACTCATTAGCATATGCCACACCCCCTGACATCAGGGGCCCGGCGGTGGACCTGCAAGGCCAGCGGGAGTGTGAGGAAGCCTCGCCAAGGCCCTCCCTGGCCCCAGGCAGGCAGGGGTGGGGAGAGGCGGGGAGGAAGCGACTTATCCTCCCTCTTCTCCTGCCTCCTCCTGGCTGAATGAGGGCTGGAAGCGGGGCAGCTGGCAGCAGGGAGCGGGGCTTCGTCATGTGCCCTGCCCCCTGCACCTCACCCGGGGGAACTGCGTTCCCCCGCGTTCCCCCCCGAAATGACCTCTGACCCTCCCCAAGCACCAAGAAGACAGAAGACAGAAATAGCTTCTGCAGAAATAGCAAACAATGCTGCTAAATTTCTTTTGGTCATACAAAAAACACAGTCAGTTGTCATATATTATACAGGAGATCTACAGGGGAAGGCCTCAGCTTTCCCAACTTAAAACAATACTACACAGCCATCCAGATTTTGAAAGTGGTTAAATTGCTGAATGATGATCATTCCTCTGACCAGATATACTTACATGCAAATTATACTAAACCCTTTGATATCAAAGTAGTGATCTGGCAGACTTCATCCAAATGGCCCAAACAGTTGACCAAAATAATCTCTTAGATTCTACACTAGCCTGCTGGGACCAATGCTCCCTCTAAGCTGTGGAGTCTTGTGAGCAAAAATTCTACTTTGTGAGCTGCTGGCATTAAAGTTGTGAGCCAGCGATTTGGTTACTGCATAAATTAGTTTGCACTGGGGCCATCCTTCCTGAGCTAAGACAAAAATGTGTGAGCCAGAGACTAAAAACTGTGAGCTAGCTCACACTAACTCAGCTTAGAGGGAACACTGGCTGGGACCATAACAGATCTCATTTGGTACCTCCTATCTCAAGACATCAAACTTTTCTAAATCAATCCTGGTTCTTACTTGGATGCAGAAATCCCTCATTCGATACATGGAAGACAGCCAATATTACCACACTCCAAGACATTAGTTCTAGACACCTACTAATGGCAAAGACTGATCTAGAAACTAAACTGGAAAGTTTGATTCCTCGGATGCAATACTTTCAAATGTGACACCTACGCCCTCACATAAATCTTCCATTTATATTGCAACAACCTCAAACTGAGTTTGAAAAAATTCGTCACTCTGCCCATAACTCAAAAAAAGGCCTAATCTCTACCATTTATAGAACTCTTGCTGTGAGAGATGAAAAGAAACCTCTAACATATCAATCACTATAGAACAAAGTGTGTGGATGGATTATCCCTGATGATTCCTCATCCACTATCTGGAATACCTCTCCATTTCACTTCAAAATCACTGATGTAAAATTGCAGTCCTTTAAACTACTTTCACTTTGGTATTTCACACCCCCAAAACTAGCCCAATCTTCTTCCTTGAGTAGTCCAATGTGCTGGAAGAAATGTGGCAACAAAGGAAATTATTTGCACTGCTGGATATATTACCTCATAGTTACTCCTTTTTGGGAATACAAATCCTTTTTGCAACACAAATCAAATCCATCACTAGTATAGACCTTAATATCACACCAGAATACCTCTTATTGAATGGTTGGGCCTCCAAGGATGTCTCTTATTGTAACAGGGAAAGATTTGTGCTCTATGTGGCTAGAAACACCATTACTATGAACTGGAAATCAACAAAGTCACTGACCCTCTCACAATGGCATCAAAAGATATAAAGCTTATATATTATGGCCAAACTCACGGACAATCTGGCATACTTTAATAACCTTTCTTCACACTCTACCTTCTCGTCTATCTGGCTACCTGTCCTCGAGTATTTGTCTTCCCAACAAGAAATCCCTAAAGTTATAGATGATGTAGGTTTATGGTAAAACCTAGAAGCTAGCTACTGTGTTGTGTGTCTTCTTATTCTTGGATGGTTGTGCTCATTCCTATACACTGAGTCTCAGTTATGATCCGTGATTTATATGATTGAGATAAGTATTACTGTAGAATATTGGTAACAATGAATGTTAAAAGTTAATAAAATGTTAATTAATAAAAAAGAACTGCAACAAACCACCACCAACGGCAACAACATTTGTGAAAGTTCATGGTGGTTCCTCAGTTCACACACATCGTTTCACGAACCATGAACTTGCCAACATTCATGACAACCTTTAGTTTGTCAGCTGGTTTGTGCCCATCCCTAATATAAACTTGGAAAGATTTTTCAAATGCAGACCGATGTACAATGTATGATACTGATCAGGCTTGATATTACTAAAGTATGGATAACTGCTACCAATGGCTACTTACTACTGGTAACTTCAAACACTGTGTAATAAACCATTGTTAAACTGATAATCTGAATTTGTATAATGGAACTGCTGAGCAGGATTTGACCGTGTTCTTGCTTTCTGTTACTGATGCACATGTTACTAGCAGAATGGCTTTGTTTGCACTGGCGGCAAAAAAGATAAGACGGGGTCTAGGACTTACTGCAAGTTATTGATGTATATTTCTGTTGTGCTTTGATTTACTTTGTGCTGTTATGGCCAATGGCTAAGACAATAAACGAAACTTGGACTTGGACTTGGATAATCTGAATTGTTCTGATGCTGCTGAGCTAAGAATTGTTCTGATGCTGCTGTTGCTTCTTAGGAGGGGGACTGAAGAAGGTGGAACTTTTATTGTTGTTGCTAAATTACATATGTGTGCATATATTGTTGTTATTGTTGTTATAGAAATTACTATCAAATATCTGCATTATGATCTTTCATATATGGAATCAAGGTTTTCCAAATACTGTCTTAAATATTAACATCTTTAGGTTTTATATATCACTTTTACTTTTTCAGTACAATCCTTCTTGTAAGGTACTATTTACATTTTCCAATATGTATTGATTACAGTTTGTGCAGCTGTTATTACATTCAAAACAATAACCTAAAATCAGATTTCTGATCCTCTCTACTTGACAGAATAATGCAAATTATCAGTTTACAAAAAAAAAAAGGTTACATGACATTATGATAGGTTACTAGCTTGTGAATGGAAACTACATTTCACTATTGTTTTGAACTAATGAGCAGAAACACTGTGGTAACAGTCATGAGAAATTTTGCAAAGAAGAACCACAAAAGGGGCTATGTCACATTACCCTTGGCCTACATTGTATCTCTGCTTTATGATATAACTAGTAATAAGGCCCATTGCAGAAAGAAATGTAACAAGCTCTAGAAAGAGGGCCTGGGAGAGTGCCCTGGCCTGCAGCAGTCGCCTGTCCCACCCCCCGGGCGCCATGGCCAAACCACTGCTGCTGTGAGTAGCCCTCTCCTCCACCTCGGCAGTCCCCCCACCCTGAATCTGGCTGTGCGGCTTTCTTGTCCTCCTCCCCCTGCCCCGCCTTGCAACCATTGTAAACAGTGCAAGGTGGGCAATGGAGCCGGTGTGTGAGGCGGAGCCAGCTCAAGCGGCTGGAGCCAGGGAGGAGAGGTGAGTGGCTGGGATGGCAGTGGTGTGAGGGGGGAACTGGGTGCTGCTCACTGGATCCTTGCTCCATGTATGGGGCATGCAAGGGATGGAAGGGGCTGTGGGAGAGGACCGAAGCGAGAACCCCCCTCCTCACCCCCACCCCCAACACTGCACATGAACTGGAGAGAAGGAGGCCCCAGACATTCCCAGCCCCATGGAGAGTCCCATCTGTCCCTTCCATTGGCTCCGAGCACACTGAGCCAGAGATGCTGGCTGCCACTTCTGTGAGCAGGACTCCGCAACCCAGGCAGCTAACGCAGCCAGCACCTTCTGAGTGGCAAGTCAGGCAGCCAACTGATTTCAGCACGCATAAAACTTTGCCACTCGAAAATGGAATTATATATAAGGAAAGATTTACTTTTAAAATAAGAGAAATGGAACCATGGAATGCAATCAAGGACAGAGTTATCTACACAGCCTGCAGTGATAGAATCAGGCCCTTTATATTACACTATCTCACAGTGCCTACACAATAATAAGGATAGTGTAATACTATTTGGTTATTATCTACAGCAGTTAAGCATTAGCTCTCTATACAAGATTTAATTGAATGCAGTACAAGGGGAGATCAGTCTCCTTCTGATATAAGCCATAAAGTTTGGCGCATGAGCAACAGAGAGCCAGTTTGGTGTGGTGGTTATGAGTGCGGACTCTAATATGGGAGAACCGGGTTTTATTCCCCACTTCTCCACCTGCAGCTCATGGAGAGACCTTGGGTCAGTCACAGTTCTCTCAGAGCTGTTCTCTCAAGAGCAGTTCTCTCAGAACTTTCTCAGCCCCACCTACATCACAAGTTGTCTGTTGTGGGGAATGTAAGGGAAAGGAGACTGTAAGCCACTCTGAGACTCCAAGTGAAGGGTGGGATATAAATCCAATTTCTTCTCTCTCTCTTCAACATTCTTATACTGCAATTTGGATGTGAGATAACATCATAATGACCATTGTTTTCCTGAAAATTCATATAAGAATCTAGCATTGGTTTCCAGCATCTACTTGATAGGGTAAGAGTAGTCACCCAATATATGTTTAGGCTGCTCTTGAGTTAAAATTGCATACCTTTTGTGGGTGTACAAGTAAGCATATGAAGGGGCATCATAAACACTGCTGCTTTCCTCACTTCCTGATCTCCACATAATCAAAGACCCATCTGAACAGAGATATATGGGGCATCGCTTATACAAATGGGACATTACATGAATAAGGTTTCTCCTTCCATGTATCATTTCCACACTGGATCTGCACAGGGTTACACAGAGGAACTACCACACAAGATAATTTTTCTCAGTTGGTTGCATCTGGATTCTTGCAGGCTTGTGGCAAGCTCTTTAAAAAAATAATATTAACCTCTTTTCTGCAAGAGGTGATCTCTTACAGGAAAAGGGTTAATATTCCATTTCTTTCTTTCTTTTTTTTTTTTTGAAAAAAGAAGAGCTTACCACAGTACTTCTAGAATCCAGATGCAACCAACTGAGAAGAATCCTCTGCAATAAAGATGTTTATTCATTCATCTGCAATTATCTTCTAAGCAATAGCTCACTGTGTTTTATATATGTAAAGTAAAGTTTAAAACAGTTGTAACTCTGCAGATAAACTGAATAATAAAGCTGCTGCCTCATCTGTACAGCAATCAGTTTTTTTACAACAACCAGAGTACTGAAGGAATTCAGACAGGATGTTTGGACAACGTAAATGAAAGCAAGATGGTAAATGAAAACAAGAGGAAATAAATTAATATGGTCCACACATTTTCCTCATGTACACTGTCTTTGCAGTGGAAAAGGAAGGTGAGCTGGAAATTTTGGTAGGAGGGTAGAAAGGGAGAAGGGGAGTAGGTGCTAAGTGATTGGTGAGGAACTGAATGTAAGTGATGATTGTTGATCATGGAACCTGAGAAAGGGAGGAATGAGACGGCAAAGAAGGTGTGAGTGTTGAGACAGGGGAAGATGGGCTGATGGAACAAGGAAGGAGAGCATCAGGGTTGTGTGTGAGTGTGGGGGGGATGTGAAAATGTGGTTGGAAGATGGGAAGAGAAAGCTGACTTCAAACAGCCCTTGAACCTGTGTGGGGACTGAGCTTTGTAGTTAAAATAATTCTAGGGAGATAGCCTAAACATGGTCCGTCTAGTGATGCCTTAGATCAGAGGTGTCAAACTCATTTGTTATGGGGGCAAATGCAGAAAGAAAACAAGCACTTATCCAGATGTCATTATTGCTGTCATTTTGAAGGTAAAAAATCAGTCCATGTCATTAAACCAAGCTCCTGTAATCTTATAAACAAGTTGCAGTGTCCATGTACAGTGTACACCTGATTTTTTTTCTCTATACGTGCATTGAGTAATTCTGATGTTACATGCAACGCATGTACAACTAAACCATGTTACTGAAATAACACACGTATCCAAGTACTAGCACCAGGTTTTATTGGTAAAGTGAATGCATATTAATTCTTTCTTACAGATGTACACATGGATGTGCAGGATGCATGTGAACAGGACTAAGGAGAGTTTTATAAACGAAAGGAGGAGAAATTTGACTCCCAGAATCCATCATGGAGGTTGCAACTACTGTTGTTGTAACCTTCCTACTTAACTTTGGAGATTCTGTTTCAAATATATCTGAATATGAAACTGTCGGGAAACAATGAAATCAGGAGGTGTAGCCAGAGGGTGGGAAAGGAAGGTAATAGGACAGAGAAAATTTCTTCTGTTTAACTGTTGGATCCCCAAGCATCGAGAATAAATCCACGTTTTCAAGAAAAGCAAAATTTATTTCAAAGCGTTGAAGACATACTCAAACACGTTCTTTGTTAGAACTGGGGATACACAGTTAGGTCAAGCATAATAAAGGAACTTCAAACAGATACAGATCCAATGAATAGCTTTCCCGCTGGCGGGCTAATGAAACGGTTGCGCGCCCAGTCCATGGGAACCAGGCAGAACATCAGACAAAACACAGGTGCAGTACTCATGGGAAAATGAATAGGCAAGCATTACAGCATCTTCTCCCCCACACAACCTCCAGCAGTTATCTTTTGCATTCCAACGCAGGAGCAGGATGATAGAAACCAAGCCGGGTGCAACAGGGAAAGGATATGTACACAGAGGTCACAGAAAACAGAATGGCAGCTTCCTGACATACTGCCCCCCTTAAAATACACTTAAAACACACCTCCCGGGTCGGGCGGGAGATCTCCCGGGCTGGGCGGGAGACCTCCCGGTTTGTCCGGGAACCTCTTGTGGAAACTACGGATCAGGTAAGGGGCCCGAATATCCCCTTCTTCCACCCATTCGCGGTGCTGGGGACCGAAATCAACCCATTCGATAAGGTACCAGAGTTTACCACGTTTCAATTTACAATCAAGGATATCAGCGATCTCAAAATGTTCATCCCCTTCCAAAATGACAGGTGGAGGAGGAGTAACTGCTGGTCTCCAGGGAGACGGGCCAGGATCCTTCTTCAACAGGCTCATGTGAAAAACAGAATGCAGAGCACGTAAATTCTTAGGCAAAACAACATCAACCGCCACATCATTTATGACTTTACGCACTTTGAATGGACCAATGAACTTCCACCCCAATTTCCTGCTAGGTCGCAGCATCTTAATGTTCTTGGTCGAGACATACACAAGATCCCCAGGTTTCAGATCAAACCCCACCACCCTACCCTTGTCTGCCTGGGTCTTGTAAGCAGCCTTGGCTGCGTCAAGTGTTTGGCATAGCAGAGGCCATGCTTTTTGCAAGGACATACACCATGTATCAGCATCCCCCACAGGACGTTGGCCCATCCCCTCCAAGAAAGGGAGGGGGGGACTGTCGTAACCAGATACAGCTTTATAAGGAGACATGCCTGTGGAGCTATGGACAGTATTATTATAACAATATTCAGCAAGAGGCAATAATTCACACCAATCATTCTGTTGATAATTAGTAAAACAACGCAAATATTGTTCCAGGGTCTGATTAACTCGTTCCGTTTGTCCGTCAGTTTCAGGATGATACGCGCTGCTGAGCCCTTGTTCCACCCCTAAAATGGAAAGAAGTTCCCTCCAAAACTTAGAAACAAATTGGGTCCCCCTGTCAGAAATTAATTTAGCAGGTAATTGATGAATTTTCACCACGTGAGACATAAACGATTTCGCCAACCTCTGAGCTGTAGGCAAGGAAGGAAAAGGCACAAAATGAGCTTGCTTAGAAAATAAATCAACAACCACCCAAATAACAGTGTTCCCTTTGCTCGCAGGGAGGTCAGTAATAAAGTCCATGGACACCACTTCCCACGGTCTCGATGGGGTAGGGAGTGGCTGCAGAAGACCAGGAGGCTTGCCCACTCTGGGTTTAGTCAAGGCACAGGTTTGGCAGGACCGAACAAAAGTCAAGAGGTCTTTGCGCATCTGTGGCCACCAGAACTGTCTGCGGATGAGTTGCAGAGATTTAACAAAACTCCAATGCCCTGCCAGTTTCGAACCGTGAGCAGACTCCATCACCTCCCTCCTCATTGAAATAGGCACATACAGTTTGTCTCCAGAATAAATCAGACCTTCAGGGCTACGGACACAATCAGGCAACGTTGTCAGGGAGGCATCATCCTCA
>NW_015175368.1:688433-707173 GCF_001447785.1 Gekko japonicus
GGCGGCAGACCCGGCACCGGCGGACCCCCCGGCATCGGCTGTTGCACAGGCACTTGCTGAGGCGGTCTCACCGGCGGCTGGACAGGCACCTGCTGCGCGGGAACTCCCGGTGCTTGCAGCGGAGGTCCCATCAGCGGTTGAGCAGGCATCGGCGGCGTGGGCAATCCCGGTGCAGGAGCAACTTGTTGCTGCGCGGCGTGTGCGTCAAGGAAATTAGCCATTCTAACGTCCATCATTCCCGGCAGACCTTCCATCACATCCTGGAATGCCCGCAACAAGTCTCTCACCGAGTCTTCCAGTTCTGCTAGTCGTTCCCCGGTAGTTTCCTCCGGGATGGGGTCCCGAGGGCGGTAGTCCGGGGGTGGGTCATAGTCCTCTTCCGTTTGGAAGGCTCCGGTGCCCTCCTCATCTTCTGCGTGGCCTCGCGGTCCCGACGGCTCGAACATCCACTCCTCGAGGTCCTGCTTGGGACTCCCCTTCTCCGAGGTAGACCCCGGCTCCGGGAACAATCCCTTGTCAAACAGACTCTCACGTAATCCGCTCCCCCGACGGGAGTACACCTCACGGGTGCCCTGGGTGTTGTACATAGTCCAATCATCCTGCTGGTGAGTCTTCCGCGGACCCCATTGCGAAGGGGTCGGAGGCGGCCAAGACAGATGTGCAGGCAGGCGGGGAATCGCTCCCCCCACGGCACCCTCCATCGAGGCTGCAGTCGTGAACACCAAAGACGCGAAGGTTTGTGGGACCGATCCCGAGTCCCCCTCCGTGTTAGGTAGATTTCCCTCAATTCCGCTCATGATCTTGTCAGATTCGGAACGATAGGAAAAAGGGAGTTCTAACAATATGTTGGATCCCCAAGCATCGAGAATAAATCCACGTTTTCAAGAAAAGCAAAATTTATTTCAAAGCGTTGAAGACATACTCAAACACGTTCTTTGTTAGAACTGGGGATACACAGTTAGGTCAAGCATAATAAAGGAACTTCAAACAGATACAGATCCAATGAATAGCTTTCCCGCTGGCGGGCTAATGAAACGGTTGCGCGCCCAGTCCATGGGAACCAGGCAGAACATCAGACAAAACACAGGTGCAGTACTCATGGGAAAATGAATAGGCAAGCATTACAGCATCTTCTCCCCCACACAACCTCCAGCAGTTATCTTTTGCATTCCAACGCAGGAGCAGGATGATAGAAACCAAGCCGGGTGCAACAGGGAAAGATATGTACACAGAGGTCACAGAAAACAGAATGGCAGCTTGCTTGGACTTCCAGGGGCTAATTTTTTACTCCTCAACTATTTCATATCTCCTTTCTCTGAAATCCCCCCAGCCTCTACCCTTTTTCCTGTGTCCTTTTCTCCTTCCCACCTACTCATTCATTCATCAACCTTTTATCTACTCTCCATCTTCAGCTATATTATTTACTTCATATATATCTTGCCTTCCTCTGCTATGAGGACCCAAAGCTGCTTACTACATTTTTTGTCATTTTATCTCCTTCATTCTCATCTCCTTCATTTTATCCCTGTGAGAAAAGTTATGCTGAAAGTGTGTGACTGGCCCAAGGTCACTCAGTGAGCTCCACAGCAGTGTGGGGATTAAACCCAGGGTTTTCCAGATCCTAGTCTGAAACTCTGACCACTACATCACACTGGCTTTAGCGCAGTGACTGCTGTTGAACAAAGGCAAACAGCCAGGCCTGGGTGAGGAATGCAGTTTGGGTGGTAGCAAGTCACCTGGTGGTTGTTGGTGGGCCTGGCTGCCATGAGTCCTCCTTCAAAAGCAAAACAGCCCTGGAAAGAACCCGCTCCCCTCCCCTGACTGGCTCTTTAGATGACCAGTTCATTATATGTCTGAGATCCCTCTCTTTTTGCTTTCGGTTTTTAATTTTGGGGGGAGGGTATTTTTGCCTTCTTCTTTTTTTTTTTTGGTGCTTGCATGTGTGCAACCAGGCCTGGAAGTCATGGATACCTCTGGAAACTGGAGGACATTCAGAGAAGTGGCTTGATAGCCTGTCTCTGCCTCCTGGCCCTGGTGTTCTTTGGAGGTCTCCCATCCAATACTTGCCAGGGTTGGCCCTGTTTAGCTTCCAAGATCTGATGAAATTGGGCTTGCCCAGGCTATCCAGGTCAGAGCACTTTTAATTTATTTATTTATTTATTTATGTTATATATAGTCCGCCTTACTCACATGGACTTAAGACAGATTACACGTAATGAAGTCAATACAATCAACAAAGTGGGATATTCAATAACTAATGCATTAGGATAGTAGAAGACTGGCACCACCAGAAAGAACAGGCACATAGCATAAATATTAACATGACACATTAAATTACATAATAGGATCCTACTTGCAGCACCCTATATGCAGCAGCAAAGAACCCAAATCCCAATCATTTATCCATGTAAATCTGTGAAACCATTTTGTACTGTGTAGCCTTATTTCCTGAGCAGAAAAACCCTCTTGAATAGTTAAGTTTTGCATAGTTTGTGAAAGGACAGGATAGTGGGAGCTTCCTGACCTCTTTGGATATGCCATTCCACAAGATAGGAGCCATAACAGAGAAAGTACAGGTAAGGGCAGTTGTTGATTTTGCCCATTTTCAGGTTGGCACCTGCAGAAACCCTCATGTACATGAGTGGAGTTGTTCTGGAGGAGCATAGAGAGACAGGAAATCCTGTAAATAAGAGGGGCAAAGACCATGAAGGGCTTTATGTGTGATAGTCAATACCTTAAACTGAGCTTGGTAATAAATGGGAACCAATGGAGCATCTGCAGAATGGGAGCAATGAGCATGCTCCATCTAGCTCCCACTAATAGTTGAGCCATGGTATTCTGGACCAGTTGGAGTTTCTGAATAGATTTTGAGGGGAGGCCAATGTACAGCACATTACAGTAGCCTAGTCTTGATGCTACTATGTCATGGTTACAGGTGGCCATGTCAGGTATAGCAAGGTATCAGGCCATTTTATGGGCTCAGCTGAGTTAGAAGAAAGCCTTTTTTGTAGCTGCATTCACTTGCTTCTTCAGTAATAAAGCTGGAGTCAGTATGACACCAAGGTTTTTAACTGAGTCACCAAGGGTCAGCTGCACTCCATCAAAAGTGGGAATAATGTCCTTCAAGACCTCTGCATTCGCAACCAGCATTACTTCTGTCTTTTCAGGGTCTACTTTCAATTTGTTGACTTCTAGTGAGTTAACCACTGCAGATGGACAGTAATTCAGGACCTCTACTGCATCACCAGGAGATTTGGATAAAGATATATAGAGCACACTGATGACAATCAAACCCCCAACTATGAATGGTTTGCTGTAAGGGCTTTACATAGAGATTAAAAAGCATGGGGGATAGAATTGTGCTCTTTGGAACCCCACAAGATAAGTCCCACACTGATGATGACTGGTTTCCAATAGCAACCCTTTGAGTCTGATCCATGAGGAATGATTTGAACCAGTTCATCTCATATCCCCAGATACCTACTTTTGCCTCCAGGTTCCTCAACAAGATGGCATGATCTACAGTATCAAAGGCTGCAGATAAACCCAACAAGGGCAACAGATAAACCCAACAAACCCAACAGTGGCTTTTGTCTACACTCCTATGGAGGTAATCAATTAAAGCTAGAAGAACCATCTCTGTACCATAGCTTGGCCTGAAATCACACTGAAAAGGGTCTAGAGCAGATGAGTTATTCAAGAAGACGTGGAGTTGGTTAGCTACTACTCTCTCAGTCACTGTGCCCAGAAAGGGTAGTTTAGAGACAAGGCAATAATTGGCCACATTATTTTTCTGTAAGGATGTTGGGGGTTTTTTTTAAAGTACTGGCCAAATAACTGCCTCGAGTGGTCAAGGGAAGGTGACCTGGGTTAATGAGGACAGATCAAGATGGGTAGCCATGTTAAGCTATCTGTAGCAGTAGAAAATATTAATGAAATTTGTGGCAAGGTATGAGGTTTCATGAGTCACTGCTCTAAAGAAGTGAGCAGTGACTCACAAGAGCTCTTATCCTGCCACAAATGTTGTTAGTCTTGAAGGTGCTACTGGACTCTTGCCCTTTTCTACTGAGTTAACAATAGATGTTATAAGAGATAGTTTATGATAGATGCTGAGGATTTGTTAATGTGTGTCATGGGCCAGCCAGCTGCCACCTCTTTCTCCTTGGAGGAATCAGAAGAATTGGGCCCCGCATCAATGGAATTCCCACCTGAGCAGCCAGATGCGGCAGCAGACACAACAGGGGAAGCATTGGGAAGTGAGAACACTTTCCAGTCATGTCTGGGCTACTTTTTCCTTCAGGATAAGAAAGAGAGGCCACCGAGGCTGGCATCCCCACCAGCCTTTCCTGAGCCAGCAGAGTGTAGAATGAGAGAGTGCATGATCGTTCATGAGAGACAATGAAGTGCCCGCCTGGCTGCTCAGCAATGATCAGGATTAATTCTTGGAGTTGAGTCCTTGCAGGACCTGGACTGTGTAGGAAGGGTACTGGTTTTGGTGGTCCAGATCCTTCTTTAGTTAGCAGAGTGCACTTTGCTTTAACGCAGCAGTGCTTTGTCCCAAATCTACAATGTGCTTGCAAGATTACAAAGTTGCACAGAGCAATGTTTCAGTTTGAAATAAAATAATCTACTTTATTCTAGAAATACATACTTGATAGTGCAGGGTAGAGATGTAGATGCAGCTCCTATGCTATCTAGTTAGGACATGGAAGCAGATGCTGAGAAGCATCCTGCTTCTCCATTTTGTGTGCACGGAAGAGAGAAGAGTGAAGATGGAAGGAAGCTGCTTTTTCCTAAAGAGTATTGATCTACACTTCACAGGGATTCTCAGTGACAGTAGAGTAAATAGGAAGATGCTTGCCTATCTGCCTGCAACTCTGTGGTCACTTGCTTCTGGAGGCTGAGACACTGGGACATCACATTTGGTACTTCCAACAGACTGATAGGGAAACAGTAAAAGACCTGCACCTGTTGGAAGGTAAGGAGTGGCACCTGGGCCTCGAGTGATGAGCAAAAGAGGCAGATAAAAGGAACATGCTGAGCAAGGCTTGGTGTGGAAGCAACCTTGCTTGCTGCCCTCTGTGTGCTGACCTGCTTAGCAAACAGATCTCTGCCTTGATCCTGCTGCCTTGTACTTTGGCAACCTGTGCTTGCTTTTGAAGCTTGGGACCCAGACCCTGTGTCCTGCATCTGTTCCCAAGTCTGACCTCTGGACTGGACCTTTGAATCTCTGACTCCATGCTGGCTTGTAGACCTTGCTCCTCTATCTTGCTATACTTGCTGTCTCTGTATTTGTGTATCCCAGAAGCCCCAGACAGAGCAACAACGCCAGGCTTAGCCCTGAATGTGACAATGTGGTTCTTACATGATTTTATCAGCCAGGAGGCGCAAGAACCTTGTCCACATCCATCAAGGAAACTGGGTCAAAAAGATCCATAAGTAGCCCAGGTGGTGTGTTAGGGCTTTCTTTTGGAGTACCTATGCTATGACATCCAGATCAGAATATGTTCTCCAGATTTGTTAGCAAAAAACTTGGAAAATGTATTACAGCTATTTGTTTATTCCTGGGAAATTAGAGGCTTATAATTAAGCAGCAGTAAGTGCTGAGCTTCGTTGAAGAAGAAGAAGAATGGGTTTTTATATGCTGCTTTTCTCTACCCTAAGGAGTCTCAGAGTGGCATACAATTGCCCTCTCTTCTTCTCTCCACAACAGGCATCTTGTGAGGTAGGTGGGGCTGGGAGAGTTCTGAGTGAACTGTGACTGGCCCAAGGTCCCCCAGCAGGCTTCATATGAAGGAGTAGGGAATCAGATTAGAGTCTGCCGCCCTTAACCACTACACCATGCTGGCTCTCCAGTTACATAGTTGGGATGAATGTGAATAAGCTGATGCTATAATAGTTGAGAAGTAACCTTTCTTTGCTGCTGTCACCGCTGTTTCATAGGTCTTACAATGAGCTCTACAGCACAATCTGTCAGATTCAGCATAAGTTCAGTGCCATTCTAAACATCTCTCAACTTTTCTCAGATCATCCCACAGGTAGAAAAGGTTGATGAGGGGCAACTTTGTTGACAGCTTCAAGAAGTTTTATGTTCCATGTTCCTACCATAGCCTCAACAGAACATGTGTTTGAAAACATTAAATCCCCCAAGGGTCTCTGGAATCCAGTAGGATTCATGAGCCTCCGTGGACAGACCATTTTAACTTGGACCCCTCTCATGCAGAGTGTCAGGGCCACGTTCACCTTGGCTTTAAATAGGTAGTAGTCAGACCATGGTTCAAGGTGAATCTTCAGCCCTGAAATCCCAAACCTCCCCTCAAGGCTCAGTGCAAAATATTAAGTCCAGGGTGTGACCTATTTTTTTGTGTTGGGCCAGTCACACTTTGGTAGAGACCCAAAGCTATAAAATCAAAGAAGCTATAAAATCCTGAGTTGGTCTTGATGAGGTATAGTCAGCATGAATGTGAGACAAAACACCTTGTTTCCTCCCAAGAGTTAATGTGAATATTAGTGGATCTACTGCCGCTTTGCAAGTGTCTTGTAATTGGACATCTGCTTATAGTATTCTTAACTCTTTCAAGGCCAGGATCAAGAATGTGGTAATTAGCTTTTCCTAAAAACCTGTGCTCCATAAGATGGGAGGGGGGAACAGGAATGATGTTGTAATTTTCCAGAGAATTCCTGTGAGCGTGTTCCTTGATTGGATTTGGAGCATCACCTGACACCTGAGGGCAAGAGACTATAATTGAGCTATAGACCAGGTGGGAGGGGGCTAACTTCATGATTTTGCAGGACAGAGGCCTGAATTATGCAAACTGTAGCAAATGCTTGGACTCTGAAACTTCAAGACTGTGTTATCTAATATCAGGTACCTGTGTGTTAGACAGCAAAGTTAGCATTCTTGTTTTTATGCTACCTGATTATGGAGACTGTGTCCCCTTTGTGTCATTCAATAAACCATTGTGTATTCTTTTTTTAAAAAAAAAGGTTTAGTTTCTTGTGTACACTTAGCTTCAGGGACCCACAGGTCTGAGAACTGCTGGCCTGCCAAAGGGGCAGTGGTTCAGAGGGACCTAGGTCTGGTTTCTTGTCAATGAATGCTGAACCTCAGAACAATCAGTCTAGGAAGCTCCAGCACCACATTTGACAACACTTCTGTCAACCCTTGGAGGGTGCCACTGGGAAACTGGGTGGCCATTGGACAATTAGAGTGCTTAATCTATCCTTAGTCCCTAGTATAAGGAGTGTAGAGTCAATGATAGTGATAGTCTGTATTGGAAGTCTGCAGAAATTGAAGGACTCACAGGATAATAGCTGCACCACTTCCTCCCCAGCCATTTGTGTGGGTTTGGTGGAGGACTATGTAACCAGGGGATGTTAGTTGGGACATGAGAATTTCACAGTTACTTAAATATTTATGTTAGGATTAGTTCCTATGTTTTCCCCAAAGAAGAAGAGATTGGATTTATACCCCGCCCTTCACTACCCAAAGGAGCCTCAGAGCGGCTTACAAACTCTGTTCCCTTCCCCTCCCTACAACAGACACCCTGGCTGATTTCACACTAGAGCTGCATCAATGTTGCGCCACCGTTTGCCCCGATACTATGGGTCAATTTCACACCCGAAGCTGCGGGGCTGCATTTGACCTGCGGCTTCGCCCAATTTCCTCTGCAGTTTCGTGATCCTCAAAAAACAGGATCACGAAACTGTGAGGGAAATTGGGCAAAGCCGTGAGTCAAAATGCAGCCCCACAGCTTCGGGTGTGAAATTGACCAATAGTATCGGGGCAAACGACGGCATAACATCGAGGCAGCTCTAGTGCGAAATCAGCCCCTGTGAGGTAGGTGGGGCTGAGAGAGCTCTTGACAGAAACTGTTCTTTTTCAAGTACAGCTCTAACAGAACTATGGCTTGCCCAAGGTAATCAGGTGCAAGTGGAGGAGTAGGAAATCAAACCCGGTTCTACCAGATTAGAGTCCGCACACTTAACCACTACACCAAACACTTCAGTAAACTTTCTTTGTGTGTTCTCTAACTCTTTTGTTTTCTAGAAGACTGGTGCACTTTTCAGTACCCGAACCCATTATCTTGAAACACTAGTACTCGTCTTGAATTTTTAACTGACTCTTAAAGTCTCCAAAAGTGGTTTCTAACCAGACCAGGGATCTCATCAGTCTTCAGAGATAACTCCCTGGTTTACTGGGTAGGGAAATTCTCTTCTCTCTGAGATCTATCCCCCTTCAATTTCTCATTTTACTCTCTATGTTTCCAATCTGACTATGCCTTTTATCAAACAGTTTGAATTTATTATGTATTTAATTGAAAAAGTTAATAAAATCTCTATTAAAAAAAAAGATCTATCCCCTTTCCTTGGCCTGAATGGGAGCCTTTGCCTATTTCCCAAACTTCCTTGCCACCTTCCCCCCCAGTTCTCCTGTCTGTGTTAAACTGTTCTCAGTCAGGGCTGAATTCCAAAACTATCAGCACTTGACTCTTCTCAGCTAGGACTGAAATCAGACTGAATTCAGTCAATGCAGAAATCTGAGTGAATCTCTCCTCAGCATGCAGCTCTGTCCAGACTTTCTTTGCTCAGCTAATGCTAATCAGATTGCTTGGGGCAGCCTGTCACTCAAGGTTCTCTGTTTCTGTGAAGAATTAACCCTTCACAGGTCTTCAGCTGTTTGTACAGCACTTCTGAGCTTCTTAAAAGTGCAGTGCATCAAACTGACTTAAAGCTGCATCCTATTTCCCATTGGAAGGCATAGCTCTAAGTAATACATACCACTTTTGTAGATATATATATGCTTTATAAACTCAAGTCAGCTAAATGCTGAATAACATTAGCTTTTTGAACTCAAATACATTTTCTAATCTGAAAATTGTTTAAGTATATCATACCTCATAACCTGCACTGGTATCATATGTTCTGAAATATAGCTAAGAGGATTTGGGAGGGAATCTATTTTTTACAATTTGTCCCTCACCCACTTCAGGCAGGAAAATATTGGAATGCATGAATATTTATTATATTAGTAATTTGCATCCAGTGTCCAAACCTTGTCCTGCAGGTACTAGCATTCCTTATAAATGTTCAAAAACTCTGATGATGGGTCATTGAGCACTGTATCTAGCACCCAATCTGTAGCACCCTATCTAGGTGGCCAGAGGACAAATCAATTGAGTGAATAAACAGCCAACAGCATGATTAATTAATTCATATATTAATATTTCATATCCCATGAAACTCATTCAGGACTGATTGGATGTAACTTTCATAGAGCTTCAGATTTCTTGAATGGGGTTGTTTGCTCCTGTAAAAGACAGGATGTATGAAAAAGATCCTACAATTTATACTGTTTTAGCACATGGATCTTGCATAGGGCTGCCAAGTGGGGGTGGGGGGCGGGTAAACTTCTGCTTTGGAGGCCTGATTTCCACCGCCGCAGAATCAGGCCCCGGGGGAACTCCACCCCCTGAAGCGCAGCGTGGTTGCGTCACCAGAGGTGATGCAACCACGTCAATCACGTTGGAGGCGTGGCCCCAATTGTCGGAGGGAAAACCCCTCAGACAGTCAGGGCCACGTCCCCTATGTGAGCGATGTAGCGCGTCACTTCCTGTGACGTGTTGGTGGTGAGCGTGCGCTTTGTGCACACATGCATCGCCGGAGAGCTCCCGGAGCCCGGCGAGGAACCCCCGCTGCCAAGGTAAGTAGACTTGGCAACCCTAATCTTGCACCAGATGATGAAAAAATTTCTCCCATTTAACCCCCCCACACAAGTATAGGTACAAAAGAGATATGATAATAGCCTCACTGCATATAGTTTTGTGACTAGAACAAGAAAACTATTCTCAGAATGAAAACAAAATCATGACTTCACTGGCCTAACAACTGAATAGAATTCTGACAAAAGCAACTTAATGTATGAGTGCAAGGGGCTATAAAAGAGGTGCTTACTTAATAATGATAACTAGGGAGAGTCTGGTAATGAACAAATATTATCTGAGAAGCATTAGAATCACTAAGGGAATGAAATTACTGATGTAAATGTATCTCTGGCTCAATTTGTTTCTGTTAGGGCCAGGCCTAATCTAGCATTTAATATGAAAATATAAGACATTGGAATACATGATTGAATTCAGATGTGAGTGTGTACCGACTTTTCTCTAAATGCACTTAGACGTGAATTAAATGGAAAGTGAATTTCAGTATCTTAAACTGTTATGGTTCCAATTAAATAGCCACACAAGAGAGCTCATAGAAAGAACAACCCTGCTTCTCATTGTTATTTGATATTAGGATTTTGATTATAAAAGGAATTTGAGGTACAAGGCTTTTTATTTTCCTTAGCCCATTGTCTGATGTTAACGTGAGATAATTTAGAGCTTAAAAAAAAGACAATAAGGATTCTTGGTCACATTACTGGAATGATGTCCTGCTAACTGGACTGAGATGAGGCTGACCTGTTTCAGGTACAGGGTATCATGCTGAACCAGCAGGAAATAGATTCAGGTGGGTGGCCATGTTGATTGGAAGCAGTAGAACAGAGTTTGGTCTTAAAGGTGCCACTGAACTCAAATTTTATTTCAATGGCAAGAAAAGAAATGCAAACAGTGAATTTTTTCTTTCATTTAACTTTGTATATATAATCATCGGCTGATTAGGCAGTTGGTTCCCTTTCTCGAACACAATGACCTGGCAATGGTGATCTACACGATGGTCACCTCAAGATTGGACTACTTTAATGCTCTCTACATGGGGCTGCTCTTGTCGCAAATCCAGAAGCTGCAACTGGTGCATATGTGGCAGCCAAGCTATTGATGGGTCTCCCTGTGCGGGAGCATATCCACCGCACTGGCTGCCAATAGCATACTGGATTCGCTTCAAGGTGCTGGTTTTGACATTTAAAGCCCTATATGGTCTGGGAACTGCCTATCTGAGGGACTGCCTTTCCCTGCATGTTCCCCAGAGAGCACTGAGGTTGGCGTCTCAAAATCATTTGGCCCTCCCTGGACCGAAAGATGCCAGACTGGCCTTGACCAGGGCCAGGGCCTTCTCAGTAGCGGCTCTACACTGGTGGAATGAGATCCTGGAAGACATCAGGGCTCTGCA
Organism: Gekko japonicus; assembly: GCF_001447785.1. Classification (NCBI taxonomy): domain Eukaryota; kingdom Metazoa; phylum Chordata; class Lepidosauria; order Squamata; family Gekkonidae; genus Gekko; species Gekko japonicus. The sequence goes on from NW_015175368.1 coordinate 699,543, forward strand.
CGACCTCTTACAGGTCCACAGGGCTTGCAAAATGGAGCTTTTCCACCAGGCCTTTGATTAGGAGCCACTACCAATAACAACTATGGTAAGGCCCTTTATGTCAACATCAACAGCCTATGATATACTGGATACTGATTTTGGCCATATTTTTTGTTACCATCTTATTATGGCCTAATGGGTATGTTACCACCAGCAGCACTTTATTTATTTGTATTGGTTATCTGTTATGCATATGAGTTTTTCCTGATGTGGCTTTGTGTTTAATGTATCTGTGTTTTAATGCCTTTTAACTTGTTAATGTAAGCCACCCTGAGCCTGCCTTAGCAAGAAGGATGGGATACAAATAAAATTAAATAAATAAATAAAATAAAATTCTAAGATGCTATCCAATCATGAGAACCAGCATAGTATAGTGCTTGAAGTGTTGGACTATGATCTTGGAAGTCCAGGTTCAAATCCCCACTCGTGCCATGGAAGCTTACTGGGTGACCTTGAGCCAATCACATTACTCTCAGACTAGCCCTGATGTGGATAGGCCCAGGATAGCCTGATCTTGTCAGATCTCAGAAGCTAAGCAGGGCTGATATTAAGGCAGGCAATAGCAAAACACCTTCAAATATCTCTTGCCTTGAAAACCCTACAGGGTCATCATAAGTCAGCTGTGACTTGACAGCAAAAAAAAATCATCACACCACTCATATTCTGAGCAGGCACTTGGGACAGTTTCTGTTCTCCATTTTGAAGCCCAAGAGCTGACCATCCCAAACATCTAAAGGGCATTTTTGAGAGCTAGGAGTCTGTCTTTGTACGAAATTCTGTTAACTAACACTAGCCCAAGAATTAGAAATTAGTGATTGCAAGCATCACCAGACTGGAGGTTAAGAAACACATAAACCCTCCACCTCCCATTGTTTCCAAGGACTAAATTCAACCCAGAGATTCTCTGTAGTAGAAACTGAAGGGGGGCATTTTTGCAAACTCAGCAGAACCAGTGCAATATATAGAGCACCCAGCAGAACCAGTGCAATCACGGAGTGCCCAGCAGAACCCAGTGTCATTGTGACAATGCCAGCTGATGTCAAGCACAGAATCACAGTCCAGGCAAGGGGAGTGTTGGAAGCCAAGAAAAACCAGTGCAATCTACAGTGCCCAGCAAACCCAGTGCCTTCTGTTCATAATATTATCAAAGATTTGCTATTATACTACTCTTAAATGCATTCTGTCACCAAGCAGGATAGAAGTGAGAAGGTCTTGAGACCAAGAAGTGAAAATAATGGGGGTGGGCAGAAAAAATAGGTGAAGGGAGACAGAAATGAATGAGAAATGTGTGGAAAAGAAAGAGAGAAATTAAGACCTTAGTCCTGTTGGGTTTGCATTGTGACAGTGGCACTGCTTCTGCTCTGTGAGATAGCAGGTCCTGCTCCAGTGACAAAGTATCTCAGCTCCAGTGACAAAGTGTCTGGAATGAGGGAATAAACAGGCATGTTTAGCAGACCTATGAGGAGAGGGTACATGACATTATATATATATATTCTAAGCTTTAATTTAAAATTCTATCAAGATGGACTAAGTGAAAAGGTTTAAGAACAGGAAGAAAAGAGGAAGTGATTGGATTTATACCTCTACCCAAAGGTGTCTCAGAGCGGCTTACAGACTCCTTTCCTTTCCCCTCCCCACAACAGACACCCTGTGAGGTAGGTTGGGCTGAGAGAGCTCTGACAGAAACTGCTCTTTTTCAAGAACAGCTCTTATCAGAACTATGACTTGCCCAAGGTTATCCAGCCAAGTGCAAGTGGAGGAGTAGGGAATCAAACCCAATTCTCCCAGATTAGAGCCCGCGCACTTAACCACTACACCAAATTTAAAATAGTAAAGAGGACAAATAGTTAAAAACACCTTTAAGTACCAACATACAACTTCTCAGTGTTGTAGCTGCTCAAACCACTTAGATGTAACTAATTTTAGTTCTAATTTTAGTTCTGTTCCCATAGTAAGGACAGCAAATAGTTAAAAATATCTTTAGGTACCAACATCGGGTAACTTCTCAGTGTTGTAGCTGCTCAAGCCACACAGGTGTAGCTAATTTTAGTTCTGATCCAAGAGTAAGGACAGCAAATAGTTAACAGTATCTTTAGGTACCAACATCAGGTAACTTCTCAGGGTTGTAGCTGCTCAAACCACACAGGTGTAGCTAATTTTAGTTCTAATTTTATTTCTGTTCCAATATTCTTGTCTAATTCTAACTTGATTTGTTGTAGCTGCTCAGGCTACTCAGGTGTAGCTAATTTTAGTTCTAAACAGGTTCAGAGGTTCTTAGTTACTTTTACTACAGTACAGGAAGAGTTAAACAGAGGGTCAAACAAAGGCCAAGGATTAAAACTGAGGTCACAGGTCTTTCTTAAATTCTAATATCACTTTGGAATTTACTACGCCTATAGATTAAAATACTAATACCATAGGCTGGTTCTACAGCTGGCATTCACTCCACATTTTCTCAACACTAAGGAAAAGGTGCAGCTCAAAACCACATTGAAATACCCCAGGTCAATGCCGTACTGACTGCAAAGTCACCCCTGAACAGCCATAAAACAGCCACAAATCTATGCAGAAGGCACAATAAAGTCTGATGGTCAAAAAAGTGAAAGCAGCATGCAGTGAAGAGGAGAATTTCTGAACCAACATGGGTTTGCTGAAATTATTTATTTATTTATTTAAACCCCGCCCTCCCCGCCAGAGCAGGCTCAGGGTGCTTTACATATATGCAGTAGCTAAAAACAACAATATAAATAAAGGCATTAAAATCTTAAAAACAACAACATAAGGTGCTAGTGAACAATTTAAGTAGTGATGGTGAAGGCAGAGTAGCATCAACATACTAGTAAATGCAGCTGGTGTTTGATTTTAAAGTCGGCGGAACTCAGGCTGTCGGTGATGGTATTGGGCCCAGGACCTTGATGTATTGGGTGCGGCTCCTTAATTAAAGACCTGGTGGAAGAGCTCCATCTTGCAGGCCCTGAGGAACTTTAAAAGGTTCCGCAGGGCCCTGAGGTCTTTCAGGAGCTCATTCCACCAGCCTGGAGCTCTTACTGAACAGGCCCCGGCCCTAGTTGAAGGAAATAACAGAGGGAAATGCCAATGCAGAATCACCCATAATACCAGGACTCAGGTGAATCAAGTGAACAGGCCAAGAGGCCATCATACAGTAGCAAAACACTTTTTAATGAGCATTTTCCCAGACTGCTCTTCAAAAATATACATAAAGCTCTTCAAAAACATACATAAAATCTGTCGAGAATAGGTGACTGGGCGTCAACGTGCCAAATGGGGTTCAATGTGGCCAAGTGCAAAGGGATGCACATTGGAGCAAAAAATCCTAATATAAATACACATTGATGGGGTCTGAACTGGCAAAGACTGACCAAGAGAGAGACCTTGGAGTCATCATAGATAACTTAATGAAAATGTCCAGATAGTATGCAACTGCAATAAAAAAGGCCAATGCTATGGTGGGGATTATTAGGAAGTGAACTGAAAACAAATCAACCAGTATCATAAATCATGAAAACAAATTAGCCAGTATAAATCAAAGGTGCAACCTCATTTGGAATACTGTGTACAGTTCTGGTCACCACACATCAAAAAGGATATTATAGCATTGGGAAAAGTGCAGAAAAGGGCAACTCGAATGATAAAAGGGTTGGAACACTTTCCCTATGAAGCAAGGTTAAAGCACCTGGGGCTCTTTAGCTTGGAGAAACTAAGACTGAGGGGTGACATGATTGAGGTTTATAATGTTATGCATGGGATAGAGCAGGTAGAGAAAGAAGTACTTTTCTCCCTTTCTCACAATACAAGAACTTATGAGCACTCAACGAAATTGTTGAGCAGTTGGGTTAGAATAGATAAAAGGAAGTACTTCTTCACCCGAAGAGTGATTAACACATGGAATTCACTGCCACAGGAGGAGGTGTCAGTGGCTAGAAGCATGGACAGCTTCAAGAGAGAATTAGATAAGCATATGGAGCAGAGATCCATCACTGGCTATTAGCCACAAAATATAGATAGGAACTCTCAGTCTGGGGCAAGTGATGCTCTGTATTCTTGGTGCCTGGGGGGGGCAACAGTGGGAGGGCTTCTAGTGTCCTTGCCCCACTGCTGGACCTCCTGATGGCACCTGGTGTTTTTGGCCACTGTGTGACAGGGTATTGGACTAGATAGGCCATTGGCCTGATCCAACATTTGGCTTCTCTTATGTTATGTTTCCACGCAAAATATTTTTTGCACAAAATTTAGAACAGTCGATACAAAACAAAGGGTTTTTTTAAGTGTTTGAGGATGCTGTTTACAATTTGCAAGCAATTTATGATTCAGTTGGAGTCAATATTTCCTGCCAAAGGGATATATCCTTATTCAAGATGTACATAATATGCCCATGATAAACTGGTTTCTGTAACTTAGAATAAAGAAACCCTTGAAACTAAATTTTCAAAAGGAGACAATAGCATATAATGCATATATAGCTTTAGAAATAGCCATGAAATTGATGTACTATCTAATGATCTTTTCTATCTCCAACTTTTATGATCTATGACAATAAAGATTTTTATTGTTTCAAAATACTGAGAAAATCATTATTTCAGATAGAAAATGCTTTCTTCTCTGTATATGTATTAGTCTTAAATTGACATTGCAATATGACACGTTCAAAATTTGATGGCTTTAGAATGATCTGAAATAATTCATTAAAAATGTCTGCATTTCCAAAAATACATTACAAGTTAAAAGAGAAAAATCAGCCATCTGGGAATTGTTTCCTTTTAAGTTTCTTGGTTTTGGCAGATCTTTCAGTATCTGGGAACCTTTTTTTGCAGTTTCTCTGTATCGCACAAACTGTTGTCATCTGTTGTAAGAAGAATTTGATGGACTATTATTCTTTGATCTCTCACACCAATACAAAAAAGACCGACACTGGCATTGCTGGCTAAAATATAGTGTTCTTAGCTTTGTCTCATGTGAGAATCAAAATAAGGAGTAATTTAAGAGTAATCAAGACAGGAAAATGAAGTTTATTTATTTAAAACATTTTTATACTGCCTGTGAACTCAAATAGGGTCACTGAGGCAGCAAACATCAAAACATTTCAACATAAGGACATTAGAGACATTAAAACAGCATTTAAAATAGAGTATGCATGAAATATTTAAACAATTGGGGGAAAACATAAACACACATAACACAACCAGGGAAGAGGGTCAATAACAATTACTGAGGGTAATACTAACCCTGCCCCAACATCCACCTGTTGGTGAAAGACAATGATAGAAGGAGACAGACAAATCTCCCGGAAGGGGGGAGAATTCCAAACTTTTGGTGCCACAACCAAGAAGGCTCTTGTCTACCGCAGGATACCTCCTGTCTAGCCTCAGAGGTGGAGGCACCCAAAGCAGGGCTTCCAAAGATGACTGGAATGGATAACTAGGTTCATATGGGAGAAGACAGGCCTTCAGGTATACTTGCCCCAAGCCATATATGTTAAGGTCAATGCCAGTACCTTGAATCAAGCCTGGAATCAAATTGGGAGTCAGCACAGATCAAACAAGAGCAGAGCAATATGGTCCCTATGACCCACTCCAGTCAACATTCTGATTGCAGCCATCTTTAGCTTCCAGACAGTCTTCAATGGCAGCCACAGCCCACAAGTAGAGCACATTACAATGATCTATATAATGTATATGTTAACATGGAACATCCAGCTACACTCACATTATGGTATTGGAAGATATGGGAGACTTGTGTATTGGGAAAAATTACATATCAGATTAGTCAGTATGAGTTAAATCCACCACACAATGACTTTGCAGAAGTGTGGTTTATTATATTAGATTTTTTTGTCACAGCTTGAGGAAATATCCAAATGCTCAAAATCTTTATACTTACATTATGTACATTATATTACAGTGTCTCCTGATGGTACAGTCTTATGCTATCTGTTGGTACCTGTAGTTAAGCTGCTGCTGCAGGCAATGGCATATTTGTTGTTGTTGTTGGTGATACTCCATACTTTAGGTTTCATCCATGCACTATGGGTACAGTAACTATACATGGAAGGATCCCCATAAGGAAAAAGAGAGAGATTTATCCACATAGTTTGCACATATAGATTTGTTTGTTTAGAAATTGTGTATGTCACTTCTCCAAATATGATGATATGATGATGATATGATGATTATATGATGATTATATCGGAATTGCCCAACCCTGCAAGTGGGCTCTGGGTGATTTACAGCATTAAAACAGATAAAATGCAATCAACATGATAAAGTTATTACAATGCACTAATAAAACAACCATTTCAAATGGCGATCAACCCTCTTTTTTTTGCTGGCTGGCATGTTCTTTACTTAAGGTGGCTCACAAAGTAAAAACAATACAATAAAATCATAACTACAACAATATAAGAATTATCAATATTAAACCAAACCATGAAAAACAAGTTGTGGGCATATATCCATTTAAAATATCATTCCACAGCCTAAAATGATATCCATAAAACAGGTCTTAGGTATAATGTATAAGAGAAAGTCCCCTCACCCTAAAATCAATGCCCAGGACAAACTGCTGGACCTAGAGACAACAACTTTGGGGAGAGCGCTCCTACCATAGCATAGCTGCTGTCATGCCTGCCCCTGCTGATGCCATGCCTGCCCTTGCTGATGCCCCTGAGGAGGCACCTGCCAGCCAGGAGCCTGTGGACTTACAGGCTTTTGAGGACAGTACTGCAGCAGAAAGGCTAAGACTGGATCCTGTAGCTGAAAGCTATCTAAGTGGTGAGGAGGATAGAGCCTCCCAGGGAACACCTGCAAGGGATCAGTCTCTGCTGCAGCCCAGTAATTCATCATCAGACTTGCCTCCACCTGTAACCAGGCTCCGGAATGTAAGGAGACAGCAGCTGAGAGAGTGAAGGCAGAATGCACGCATGCGTGCCAGAAGATCTCTTAGCCCTGAATATTGACAGGATCCTGACCTCGCTCCCGGCTAGCTAATGAGTTGATTAGCTAGCACAGTATATCTGCAAGTCTGTTGCCAGCAGTCATTTGTGCTGGCAAACATCGTTTGTTCAGGACCTGAATCCTTGCATCTCTGCTCCAGACCTTGTGGAATTCTTATCGGCTTGATCCTCGGCTTTTTACCCTCAGCTTTGTTGACCCTGCGTTCATCTCTGACTCCTCTGGTATCATTGTGATTATGGACTTGAAACTTTGGTATGTCTGACCCTGCTTTTGGACTGTGATTTAAACCTGTTTGAACCTTGCTACCTGATTTGCTTGGCTTGACCTTGGACTGTTCCTGGACTTTTGCTTGCTTGCGTCACGCCCCCTGGTCCTGCCGTGACAGATTACCAGCAGCACCCACAACGCTCACACATCCCCACCATGGAAGACGGAGCAACCGGAGGTGTGGACCCCATGGAGGAAATGCTAGCACAGGTACAGCACTTAACTCAAGCTGTGATTGCTTTGCAACAACAGGCTGCTACAAATGCTGTTGCTGTAGCAAATGCTGGCACACCTCCCCCACGTTGCCCAATAAATCCTCCTGATCGTTTTGGTGGGAATGTTGATGAGTTCCAG
>NW_015175368.1:710244-766383 GCF_001447785.1 Gekko japonicus
TCTTCCTCCTCTTCTTCCTCTTCCTCCTCTTCTTCCTCTTCTTCCTCTTCTTCCTCTTCTTCCTCTTCTTCCTCTTCTTCCTCTTCTTCCTCCTCTTCCTCCTCTTCCTCCTCTTCCTCTTCTTCCTCTTCTTCCTCTCCTTCCTCTTCTTCCTCTTCCTCCTCCTCTTACTCCTCCTCTTCCTCCTCCTCTTCCTCCTCCTCTTCCTCTTCCTCTTCCTCCTCCTCCTCCTCCTCCCCCCCATCCGGTTTTAAATTCTTTTCCTTCTGCTTCTTCTTTATATTGAACATTTGATGAATACATTTTTCTGCTTTTGGAACAGAGTCAATTTTATATTTTTGTCCTGGTAATTGAAGCTCAGCCCTTCCGGGAATAGCCATCTGTACGGTATTCCCTTTTTTTTGCAGTGTGAGAGTAAACATCCTGTAGAATTTTCCATTTTCTAACTTCGAAAGGGATGTCTTTCAAACTTTTAATGTCTTCATTCTTGATTTTTAAGGGTTTTCCCATTGTTGATTTTAGCACCAGTTCTCTGGTAGATCGTTTCGTGAATTTTAGATAGGTTTCCCCTGGGAGTTTGTTTTTCTTTATAAAGTCCGGATAAACCTGAGCTTTGCTTAACTCACAGTTTGGAGCCTTGGAGATCTTTTGGAAGCATTCTAAAAGTTTGATCGTGATCACTTGCTCCAGCAGTCATCTCTGAGCACCATACTGGCTTCACGGTGACAGGACCTTTTGGGGAAGAAGATGAGCCTCAATTCCTTGGCTGTTGCCTTGGAAGAGGCTCTCCTCAGCTCCCCAGGCTGGGGGTCTGGGACGAACTCGGACCCCTCCCGTCTTGGCGCATCTCCATCAGAGCAAGACAGGATGCGTCCGAGCAGCAAAACACTTAAACCAGAAGTCAGAACAACACAATCTCCATATGAGCAAAATAATCCAGGAACACAAGTAGAGAGGCCATCACTTTCATGGAAGGTAGCAGGAGTTGACTTAACAGATGACTGCTTCTCACATGGACCTATGTGGCCTGCTCCAGAGTGAGCTCATCAAGCAGCCTGGTAATCCTAGCACCTGAGGGCAGAACCACCAACGTGGTCTAGAGAGAGGTCCTACAGTAGAAAGAAAAAAAGTACGTATGTCTCACTTAATTTCTTACACTACAGTCTTCTCTGTTAGAATTCCTACAACAACTGTCACCTTTCAAACTTCACATCATTGGTATTATTACTGGCTTTATGGAACGTAAATACTGTAGTGAAGCATGGGTAGCAGGCTAGTTAGATCATAAAAACAGCCTTAATAGATGTTAAGACTTAACCCTTCAGTTAAAAGACTGAGAAAAAAGAATTGTTGGCCTGATATCTAACTGGTAATGATGTAGGTGCCACACAATCCATAAAGTGAAGGGGTGTTCTAAAGGCAAGTTCCACCACCAAAAAAGCCCTGTCTCTGGTTGCTGCTGATCTCACTTTTGCAGATGGACACATGGATAGTAGAGCTTGGGATAGAATCCTAGGCTGTGACCACACGCACTAAATAATTCACTTTCAATGCACTTTACAACTGGATTTTACCAGTTCACACAGTAAAATCCAGTTGTAAAGTACACAGAAAGTGGATTATTTAGTGTGTGTGATTGCAGCCTTGATTGGTAGGCTGAACAATAAGGGAGAAGACAGCCCTTCATGTGTGATATATGAGTGTATTCATCACAACAGACTATCATGGAGAAGAAATTACCTGTGTGCACTCCCATATCTGCATCCAGTCCACCTTCTATATTCAGTAAAACAGTATAAGGTCAGTGCTCATGTTCCTTTACTGAGGTGAGAGAAAAACCTGGGGAGTAGATAGAAGAAGCAAGCTCATATCTCTGTTTCCTTATGATGGGATGAAAGATTGAATGTACATCATGGGGAAGTAACATAGATTTATTATGCCATCTGTACATAGGTGACATGCTTCTGATGGACTGGATTGGGCCCCTCATGTACTTCGTATTTGATTATATATTTCCTTTCGTCTACTGTTTTGTGCCTGAGGATTATTATAGGTTTTATAAGGCACTGTATAACATACCACAGCTGTAACTGTAACGTTCTAATTCTATGTATTACATTTATTTATTTATTCAACTTATTATACCGCCCTAACCCCTAGGGGTCTCTGGACGGTTTACAGGGGTGTTCTACGAACTGTTATTACCCTATCTAAGGCCACATACTGTAGGGGTGAGGATTTCCTACCAGCACCCTGTGGTGGGTCTGCTGCGTCCTCTCTCTGGCTCGGCATTCTTTCTTCTCAACAGTTTCGTTCTTCTCGATGGTTTTTCTGGCATCTTTTCCCACTGGCCCAGTTGCTTTCCTTGGTGGGACCACCTTCTCGGCGCACACCTCTGTGCTTGGTCCAGCCTCGGCTCTGTCCTGACTGGCTCCGCCGCGCTCGCAATGCACATCATTGTGCGCCGTCACTGGTCTCCACCGCAGTCGTCTGCCGCCAGGGATCACTCTTCCAATGTTTCACCGCACCACGCCATCCCAGGTTCCGCCGCCGCCGCCATTGATGTTCTCGCCGCTCGCTGCTGCGACCACCACACACCTCACTATGGAGGCGGGTGCCCCCCACCCTTCTAAGGGTGGGTACCCATTTGCCTACTCGCTTGATTTAATTGCTTTTGGACCGCTGGGTGGAATATGTTCCTACAAAAAAAGTCCCACAGGAGGTTGCAGCATATTTCTTCTGTGGGTTGAACATGACTTCTTGAATTTTAAAGGTCACTGACAGAAGCATTAATTAGTAAAATGACTGATTCTGTCTATTATCTTGTTTCTGTGTACACTTAATTGAAGAGTCATCCCTCTCTTTAAAAAAAAAAATCATTTTTGACAGTTTGAAAACCCTGAATAAGTAAGAGGTCTCATGGCATCACAGGGAGCCAGCTAAACAAAGAAATCAGCAAACAGAACAGGTTTCTCCTAAAGTTAATCTTAAAAAGGATTCTATGATTGGGTGAAATGCTTTCTGTTCTTTCCCAGAAAGGCTCACTATGCAAATTATTTACATCTGGATGCACCCAAAGTTCATTCCATTGATGTTTCTCATGCAAACAAGATTAGTATTGTGATTATGAAATTCTATGATTTTCTTCAAGTTAGTATTATTTATTTATTTATTTATTTCCTCAGACATATTATACTTCTTATTTCCTCAGAAATATTATACTTCTTAGCCTTCAGAATCTTATATCAACTTAATGGCACTTTGTATGAAAAATGTACACCATAGTTAGATGTAAGTTATATGTAATATCTAGGATCTAAAGTTATTGGATTAACCCAATAGACTTTTTGACTTTTAAAAACAGACCTTTAAACTGTGGTCTTTGAAACTTGTTGGTTCCAAGCAGAAACTCATATGACATAGGTAGGTTGCTGTTGGAAGGGGGAAAACACAGAAGTCAAAAAACCCTTGGGCTCCTAGAACTAGTTTCATGGTTCTATGTCTCTTCTGAACTTGTTTTTCCCTTGGAGAAAATATGGGGGTTGTATTTTCCTGTATGTGTGCAGCCACCCTTAAAAATGCTAGCTAGTATAATACAGGATTTTAATTAGCAATGAATATTTCCTCAGACATTCAGTTAAATTTAATTCCATGGACTCAGGGCACCAGTTACTGGTAACATATGTCCTCAAGACAAGTTTAAACTAACTTTACTCTTATTAAATTGAAATGCAGAAGTACTGCTCATTACCGACCTGAATATTCTATCACATTACCCTCAGTTTTGAGACTGTACTTACAATATAATGCATGTCTACTTCCCTGTTTGAAAGGAACTCTGAAGGGTGGCTGGGGTCAAACTATCATTACAAGTTCAGAGAAGATAAAATGCTCTTGGTTTAACAAAGGCTGCTGTTTGGCAAACAGATTGCCCTTGAGATTTTCTTTTCAGTGTCTTTACAGTTTGTATGAAGGTACCAGGGTTTATTAGGCATGCTTGCTCTCTTTCTTTCCCCCAATGCGGGCGGGGGAAAATGAGAATGGAATGAAGCAGAAAGAAAACCTTGATCATGCACATCCTCAATTAAATATGAGTCAAGGTAGCCTCCTTTAATTAAATCAACAGATTTTAAAATTGCCTGTGATTTTTCTTCATTCTTGTGTTCAGATAAACAGTTTGTTCCACTTTCTGCACTGTGCAATTGCATTTGGGGAAAATATTTTTCAGAATTATATCTTCTGCATGGTGTCCTGTCAAAAGGATTTGTAGCAAAAGTTCACATCTGTAATTTGCCCTTTCTGCATCAATTAAAGCCAATCAATCAAAATTTAGTTGAAAATGAAGAGCTACAAACTTTCTAAGACATAAATCTGTGAAGTGTAACAGTTTGGAAATAATAATTTGGTATGTATAACACTTTGGGTATACTTAAGTTTGGTGTAGTATCATCTACATTACTAATATAATTCAAATTATTTTTTGCTTACATAAATTCTTATGTTGCATTGAAGGGAAAATTTTAAAGGCATGTAGTTTTATTAAAGTCATCTTCAGTCTTTTCATTCATTTTAGTAATGAACAACATATTAAGTATTCATGAACTTCTGATTCTTCTTCCATTCTTTCCAAAACATCCTAGCCACCACAAAAAAAAAATGTGTACAGGGCACTGGATCAAAACAGAATGTGCATGAAAAAGAATTATCTTCTCTTGAACCCAACTATTAGTTACCCTATATAAGCATGTATTTAGTATTCCACTGGGCCCAGATGAGGACTGTGATGTGGTTCAGTCTCTTCATCAACTGAGATGTGCTCTCATGTCCATTTGGCCATACATGGTAAGCTGTTGCCATATATTGATTATTGGAGGCTCTTCATTGAATTTATTGATATGAACATCCCCATCCAAAGAATGGCATCAGCATCACACAAATGCTGGACTTTGTGTTCTTGCAATTTTCAGTGTCATCTGTCTTTCAGGTCTTCGTGCCAGAGCCAACTGGGCAGGCCATACTGATAAGAACATAAGAATATAAGAGAAGCCAATGTTGGATCAGGCCAATGGCCCGTCCAGTCCAACACTCTGTCACACAGTGCCCAAAAATACCAGAAACCATCAGCGGGTCCACCAGTGGGTCCAGGACACTAGAAGCCCTACCACTGTTGCCCTCCCGCACCAAAAATACAGTGCATCACTTGCCCCAGACTGAGAGTTCCTATCTATACTTTGTGGCTAATAGCCACTGATGTACCTCTGCTCCATATGTTTATCTAATTAACTTCTAACCATTATAATGTGTAATGTGTAACATTCAACATTTATTTCAAGGGATAGTTGAACATATACTTTGCTTGATTGATAAGCCATCGGTCGGTGACTTAATATTCTGGTGAATGCCTCCACTGAAAAACTGTGTTTAGATGAGACAATAGGAAAGAAAGTTTTGCCTATACTATTCAACCAATGGCAACTTTTTATAGTTAATGTCAATGAAATTTTAGGTAGTTTTAATTACCTTGTTCATGGTAAATATTATACAGTTGCACTGTTTTTCTAAGTTTGTAATCCAGTTTTGTTGCATTGTTGGTTATATATATTATACTATTTTATGTAGAGATACAGAAGAATTTCATAGGTTGGATGAACAAAGTTTGAGTCCAGTGGCACCTTTAAGACCAACAAAGTTTTATTCAAGGTTTGAGTTTTCATGTGCATGAACATTTCCTCGGATACATTTTCCTCAGAAAGTCGGTGGTGTCGTGAACATAATTTGGATCACTGATAGCATAAGGTCTTAGAACAGAGTCCATATATCCAGATACCCCCATGGTGATAGTGCCTATGCCTGAGACAATGGGGCATCCTGGGTTGCCCTGTTTCTGTATTTTGGGTAAAAGATAAAAGTTACCTGGCCGAGGTTCCTGTGGTGTGTCTGAAAGGATTTGTTCCTGGATGTGCAGTGGTAAATCTTTTATAATCTTATTTAAAAGTCCTTAGACATACTCATGATTTCAGCTCTAAGACTTTTATTAGGAAAGAACAAGACAACTTTACCCGGCACGCAAGCCAATTTATATCCCCTGAAAACCCCACACCCAAAACACACCCCACACAAGTAATTGGCTATTACAGTCGCCGAGAGTTCCATAGGCTCTCGGCCAGGAGCCAAACCCTCTGATTGAAATGGGCTAGGATCCGCTAAACCCATTGTTCCTAGTAGCAAAGCTCGGAGGTTTAGCTTGACTGCGTGGAGACTTTGTGTGCCACGCGGTCAGCGATGGATACACTACACTTATATAATTCATTTTTTGTATTCCCATGTGGGGTCTGAGCCCAGTTGTTTGTAAAAAGCAGTATTTGAAAGTTGTCTTTGAGGCTCCTGGATGTAGTCCGATCTATTCATGATGACAATGGTTCCACCTTTGTCTGCCTCTTTAATTATAATATCCAGATTTTTCCTGAGACTGCCTATGGTCTTCCTTTCTGCATGGTTGACATTCTTCTGTACACAATGTTGTATGTTGATCACATCGGTTTGGACCCTATGGTGAAAGCATTCTGTGTAGAGATCCAGTGTGGCATTGTGACCATCAGGATGGGTCCATGTGGAGTGTCTTTTCTTGTAGCATTGTTTTGATGGTATGTGGTGGGTTCCACATTTTTATGTGGGTCGTGTTCATTGGTGGGTAGGAGGGATGGTAACTGTTCTCCAGTAGAATGTGTGATGGTGTGTTGTGAAGATGCTGCCTGTTCTTTCTTGTTCTGTTCTTGTGTATGTTGAAAGTACTACTTCAGGCATAGATGGCAGAAAAAGGCTTCCAGGTCCCCACAGAACTGAATCATATGTGTGGATTTGGTGGCGCGGTATGAAAGTCCACATGAAAGAACTGAGGAGCTTGGATGACTTAACTTAAACTTTGGAAATGAAAAGGGGTTCTTTTCAGTAGTTAGCCAGATGAACATGTTCAACTCACAGTCAAACTCTGACAGAGAAACAGATGCCAATACTAATGGTTACTGTTCATAGTATTTGATTTTAAACCCCAAACCTGCATCGTTAATAGCTATTTCTTTATTACATTGATAACTTCAGGATTGTCCAGAGATTTTTCTCAGTAGGCGTTCATTGTTCTGAGGGTAATCCACTAACACCAGAGATAAGATTTTACTATAATTTTGGTAAGTACTTGAGTTTTCATAAAAGAAAGGGATTCAACAGTTTGGAAATGTTTGTTTAAAAGAAAACACTTTGCAGTCAGACTCTGGAATTTTCTATCATCCCAAATTTTGTGTCCATTTGCAAACTTTGCTTCTTCAAATATTTCACTGTACTCTGGAGTATTTATGAAAATTTTACCTAGCATGATTTCTAGTGTTAACAGTTAAGGGCTCCTCTTCTTCCTTCTTCTTCACAGGCTCTCCTTCCCCTGGGAGTATTACTACCCTCTGCTTCCATATTTGAGGGTGGAGCCTGGGGAGAGCAGGGTTTGGGGAGAAGTGTGATCTTAGCAGGATATAATGCTGTGGAGTCCATCGTCCAAAGCAGCAGTTTTCTCCAGGTGAACTGTTCTCTCTCATATAGAAATCAGTTGTCACTCAGAGTGATTTCCAGGTGCCACCTGTGAGAGAAAGCATGTGATGCTCAAAACAGAATTCAACTATTGACCAAAGATAACCATTTTCTCTGGTATATGTTGTATGGAAACATAATGTTTCAGTTGAGAGATAGGCAGAATGTAGGCTATGACCCAGTGGTGGGCAACGAGTGGCTCGAAGAACTTGGTGTGAATACAGTTAACCTGCAGCAGCCATTCAGAAGCCATGTCCTGCATGGTACTACAGTATTAGCTTTGTTTTCTCTCCTTACACCTCTTGATGCCCTTCAGCAATTTAGGAGGATATTGTGGGTGCGTTCAGATGGGGCGTTTCAGCCGGCATAAACTGTACCGGTTGGAACCATTGCAGTTTATGCCGACTGAAACGCGATCACACTTACCTCCTGTCTGCGGAGCCCATTGCTGTATGCCCATTCACACACAGCAGGTGTCGGCGGTTTGTTTTTTTTAACTTAGTTTGTGCATGCGCATAGGCAGCCATCCACAGAATGGCGATCTTCGCGCATGTGCAAAACACCCCATCCAGAAAAGCATGCCCCGAAGAGAGGACTTACCATTAAAGTTTAAAGAGCAAACTGGCCTCCCCGAGGTCCCGGACTCCTCTAAAAAGTTAAACTAAGGACCTTTTCTTTTTCTTTTTTAAACAATGCCGGGGCGAAGCTTTGCCCAAGCGCATATCACCAACCTAAAAAAAATGGCGGGCGAAAATCAGAAGCCTCGGGCTTCCGAACAAAAGTGGCTCTACAACGGTGGAGAGCGATCAGACGGTGGGGGGGGTAAAGTGATTACAACCATTGTACTCAGGACACCACCACTTGGGGACCTAGTGGCAGAATACAACGGTTTAAAGCTCTTTGCAACGGTTAGGGACGGAAGGCAGATGTTCGCCGTGTGAACGCCGGTAAGTACACCGATTCCATCCGGCACCTGTACCGTTGTAAATGCCCCGTCTGAATGCACCCTGTAAGTCACATATATCACAACCACTATTGTTTTGAGTACTTTCTAAATAAGCAGCGCACCCTCCACCACAACCCCCCCCCCAAGGTTAGGGGGCTTTTAAAACAATAAAATACATCCCATATTTGTACTGCTCAAAAATTCATCAGATAAATACTGTCCTTTTTTAAAAAAACATAGTTAGTCTGTCTTTAAGGCTTTCTGCATATTGTGTCTAATGAACTATCAGTGCAGTGGGAGGATAATTTACTCTACGGACCATATTTCCATAACTTTACAAAATTTGAGTTCTGGTGTCATTCAAGGGCAGAATTTTGAAACTAGGTTGCTCACATTATTTCATATTTATTTTGTGATACATTAATAGATAAAAGCTTTGAAAGTAAATAAAAGTGGCTGCTGAATTGTCCTTTATCACTAATTTATTATGCAGTTTTCATTAATTGTATTCAATTCTTAAACTTTCAGTTTATGATAGATATTATACAATTATCTCATGTCCTGTCCAGACCCATGAAACAATTTTCAGGACTGTACTGCTCTAGCAGAAAAATAAATAAATAAATAGTGCATTTATTTAGCTTATGGCTCAATATGTGACACATCCTCTAATCGATCAGACATGTTTTCTGCAACTATTCTATTTATATGTACACAGGGTATTGTTGAAAAAGGAGCATTTTCAATATATTTTGTGGTTGTTATTGTTGCAATCAAAGGGATGACTATTTATAAAACATACGCCATGGAGCTTGAAAATGCCTCACAGAAAATTGTCACCTGAGGAAAGCAAAATGTCTGACTATTGCTTTGCCGAAATTAAATGCCGTGACTAATGCCAGCAATTATCCTCCTTTATTAATGGCTATAAAGGGCCTATTTGTTTCCATGTTGGTGCTTACTAAATTGATCTCAGTTATATTGAGTGCTGAAGTGTGGATTTATTAGCATCTCTTTTAATATTAGAATAGAAGGGAATAGCAACAGCCCTTACTTGCATGTAGAGACAAAAAGTTAAATGTTGCCTTTTTACAACTATATTTTTGACAAAAAAAGGAGGGGCTCTTCTAGGACATTAAGTTTGATCCCACTGACAAAAGGCTAAGAGGAAACATACACATGTCATAGACATGCCTCCTCTCTACTGCCTGATTAAGCTCAAATACCTTGAAGATTAAACTGAAGGACACTGTTCAGGAAGCATCACAAAGTGGCTGATGAAAGTTTTGTGATCTGAGACAGGGATGAATTGAAGACATAGAAGGAAGAGCGGCCTGCAACCCAGAATATTTTTTTTAAGTTGTAACTTAGATATTCAAAAATAACCTTCCTTTAATTTAGAATGCAACAAAATCAGAAAGTATAAGGAAGGCAGTATTTTAAAATAGAATGCATTAAAATAAGAGTGTCACAGAATACTAGATAGATTAAAAAGAAATGGGTTTGTGGTACACATAGTATGTGTGGGATCTGTTAGAGATAAAAAAACCAGAACACTTACCAGTTGTTTTAAGATTTAATTGCTACAATTATGCTTGAATTAGCATTGATTATTATACCTCAAAGGAAGTCTCCTGGATAGCATGCTGCAAGTCTAAGCCTGTTGAATTAGGCCAACAGCCTCCTAAAGATCATTACTTAACACACTAGCTGAAAATGCCTTGTTGAAAGGCAAAATATTTCACAAACCACTTTGAATGTAATCTAAAAATTTTTTTAAAAGCTCTTTCAAGTTTACCGTGGAGCAAATGTCCAATTAGCAGAAACTCTTTGAATGAGGATAGCTGCCCTCCAGGGATTTTTCATTACAAGGCCACAGTAACCCTTGTCTTTTCAAATTGTCTTCAAAGCTTTCATAATTAGGATATGCATTGCACTAGTCTCTAGAGGATGCTTGTGAGGATCCAGCCACCGCTGATCAAGGTATGACATAAAATCACGAACTATACACAATTCTTCCTCCAGCCAGAACAAGGAAATGAATTGCATGACATTCAGAATTTTAGACTATGAAGTGCTACAATGGCATCTAAACTGGGGCTTTTCTGTCTGACTTTCTGGAAATAAGATGAGGCTGAAGTAAGGTGGGAACACTGAAGAGAACGTTCCAAGCTGTCCAAGGTTTTGTAATCAGAATGATTTTTTAAAAAATGATTTTGTACAGCGAATGTGATTGTTCAGACTTCACAATGTGAACAGGAAGGAGTTTATCAGTGTCTACTGCTACCTTTGGTCATTCCACGTCAGAAAATATCACTATTTGTAAAGAAATTTATAAAACAAACTGAGAAAAGATATTAAGCACTAACTGAGCAAATATTTTAAGGCAGATGTATATGGGTACATTTATCATACAAGTTTGCTGCAACCTGGACGCCACTATTTCTGCAGGACAATATCAGAATGTTATCAGAACTTAGTCTATGTGTGGTTGCTAGGATTAATTTGAATTGTTGCTACCTGATAATGTTAACAACTTGGAGTGGTGCAACTACCACTACTATACTTGATCATTTTCCATCTTGATTTACTACATCTTGCCACAGGGTATTACCTGGTTGGATCCAGCCAAGGGAGTTGTGAATCCTTTCTTAAAGAAAAGTATGATCCTAATTATTTTGAAGGTGGCAGTTGTGTGGACCCTTCTGAAGTAACCATTCCTAGATCCAAATGTTCAGCTATTGAATTGCTGCAGATATTTGGGGATAAGCTAGAAAGCTGTGGCAGTACAACTTCAGGATTTCTTGGTAAAATGAGACATTCACAGCAGATCATGCTGCGGATTAATTTGCCTTGGCCCTCCTTAACTTCAAATGAGTCACAAGACACAGCAAATCTGGTTAGTCATTCAGAATTGCTTTTACACACACTAAATAATGCACTTTCAATCCAATTTCAATGCACTTTGCAACTTGAAACTTTTACTGTGTGAAATGGCAAAATCCACTTGCAAACGGTCACTGAAGTGGATTGAAACTGCATTATTTAGCACGTGTGAAAGCACTCTAGGGTAGGGTGGCAGGATGGTTTATTCAGCTGCATCCTCTCACCTAAAGCTTTGTTCAGGTTTATTCAGTTGCACCCTCTCATTTTTGCTGTGGATGACCCACCCTCCCTCCCTGTGGGCAGTGCAGGACTAGCTGGTCACTGTAGTTAGGGCTGAGCAGGAAGTCCTGAGGGGAATTCTCACTAGGCTGGCTATGCATGAAACCCATTTTTCACCTGTTCCATGTTGTCTCTGTGGACAGGTTTTTCCCCTCATTAAATAGGCCTGGTTGTAAAACTGGGTAGGCCACAACTAGTTGACAGAAATAGGACAGATTGCTTTGGCTAGGTAGAGCTAATCAGCAAGCAGTCTGAGATAGCTATTGTGATGGGATGGGTGTGTCTGGAAGAGACCATCACATACCTTGTGGCTGGATGTGCCATGAAGGAGCACTCTTGGTGCTAAGTAGCATCTTTTGAACATGGTAGGAGCCTTGCAGCACATCAGGGGAGAGGGATGAAGCTTAGCACCTCTCTGCACATACAGCTGTGCAGGCAATGACAAGCAAGGCAGGCAGAAGTACCAGCTCAGTTTGGAGCAGGAGTGGGTCTGTCCAAAAAGCAAACCGGGTGAATACCCAGCACAGCCAGCCCTCAAAATTGTCAGTTTACTAAAATAAGTAGTAACATAGACCAGTAATTTGATTAATTAAAATAATGTTAAATAAATAAAAATGAGCTGAACTCACTTTCTGTTGTCTCATGTCATCATGGGGGGCAGGGTGCTGGGACAATGTTTTGTTAGACTAATTTCAGTCTGGTTTCTGACCTAGTTTTAGAATTGAAATAGCCCCAGTTGCTTTGATATATGATAACCTCCACTAGACAAGCAACAGATGGAGTTAACCCTGTTGATATTTCTAGTCCTTTCAGTGGCTTTTGATATTTTGAACCATTGCACTCTTCTCATCCAGCTGCTTGAGAAACTTATTGGTGTCATACTGCTCCAGTACATTTGTTTGTGTCCCACTGAACAGTAGAAGGAAGTGGTGCTGATAAGATTACTGCTTTGCCCCTCGGCATGCATGCCATGAGGTTTCCTACACAGATTTTTCTTGCTGTTTAACATCAACATAAAGACCACTGCAAGATATCATTGAGAAATTTTGAGCCAAGTGTCATTAATATACTGATTTTACTCATTTCTGCTTCTTATCCACAGAGCCAGCTGAGAACAAGCATGTGGATATGGCAGTGGGCTGGATTACAGCAAATACAAGACTGATTGTTGTGTACTAAGGATGAGTCAACCCTAAACTAGCCCTGGGGTCAGGTTGAGCTTGCGTCCACAAAACAATAGTTGGCTAGGCTCCTAGAATGGACCAATAAAGAAACAATGTAATGTAAATAGCCTATTGCTGGGAGGGGGAGTGTGTTGGGGTGTGGTTTTTTGCATGCTTAAAAGCCAGGCTTCTGCCTAGGATTTTGTCTTCCTTCTCCTTGCTGTAATCACTAATAAAGTAGAGCTGATCACTGTACTTGGGGTCTGTTCATCCATGGAACCCACTATTTAACACTGGTACTGGTGGCTGATAATTTCAGGAAGTGAAGCCAGTTTTTCTAGACTGGGTTGTCCTTTCAAAGAACATGTTTTCAGCTTGGTGGTGTCTACAAATGGATGCTAAACAACAACATCTGTAACAGGTAACACCTTTAACCATCTTTCCTTTGTGTGTCACCTGTGACCCTTCCTTAGCAACAATTATCCATGCTCTGACCATATTATTAAATTACTGTAATACCCTGTACAAGTTGTTCAGTCGCAGAGTCAAGTCCAACTCTTCGCGACCCCATGGACCACATCACACCAGGCTCTCCTGTCTTCTGTCATCCTCCAGAGTTTGCTTAATTTCATGTTCGTTGCATCGATAACACTGTCTAGCCAGTTTGGTGTAGAGAGCCAGTTTGGTGTAGTGGTTAGGGGCGTGGACTCTACTCCGGGAAAACCGGGTTTACATAAGAACATAAGAACATAAGAAAATAAGAGATGCCAATGTTGGATCAGGCCAAAGGCCCATCCAGTCCAACACTCTGTATCCCACAGTGGCCAGAAATACCAGTGCCATCAGGAGGTCCACCAGTGGGGCCAGGACATTAGAAGCCCTCCCACTGTTGACCCCCCCCAAGCACCAAGATGACAGAGCATCACTTGCCCCAGAGTCCCTATCTATACCTTGTGGCTAATAGCCACTGATGGACCTCTGCTCCATATGCTTATCTAATTCCCTTTTGAAGCCGTCCATGCTTGTAGCTGCCACCACTTCCTGTGGCAGTGAATTCCAAGTGTTAATCACTCTTTGGGTGAAGAAGTACTTCCTTTTATCCGTTCTAACCCGACCGCTCAGCAATTTCATGGAGTGCCCACGGGTTCTTGTATTGTGAGAAAGGGAGAAAAGTACCTCTTTCTCTACCTGCTCTTTCCCATGCATAATCTTATAAACCTCAATCATGTCACCCCTCAGTCGTCGTTTCTCCAAGCTAAAGAGCCCTAAGCGCCTTAACCGTTCCTCATAGGGAAAGTGTTCCAACCCTTTTATCATTCGAGTTGCTCTTTTCTGCACTTTTTCCAAAGCTATAATATCCTTTTTAAGGTGTGGTGACCAGAATTGCACACAGTATTCCAGATGAGGTCGCACCATTGATTTATATAGCGGCATTATGATATTGGCTGATCTGTTTACAATACCCTTCCTAATAATCCCCAGCATAGCATTGGCCTTCTTTATTGCAGTCACACACTGTCTCGACATTTTCAGTGAGTTATCTACTACAACTCCAAGATCTCTCTCTTGATCTGTCTCTGCCAGTTCAGACCCCATCAACGTGTATTTATAGTTAGGATTTTTGGCTCCAATGTGCATCACCTTGCACTTGGCCACATTGAACCCCATTTGCCATGTTGACGCCCACTCGCCCAACTTTGACAGATCCCTTTGGAGTGCCTCACAATCCTCACTGGTTTTCACCACCCTGAACAACTTCGTATCATCCGCAAATTTAGCCACTTCACTGCTTACTCCCAACTCCAAATCATTAATGAACAAGTTAAAAAGCAGTGGACCAAGTACTGATCCCTGTGGTACCCCACTGCTTACACCCCTCCACTGGGAGAACTGCCCATTTATACTCACTCTCTGTTTTCTATTAATTAGCCAGTTTTTGATCCATAAAAGGACTTGTCCTTTTATCCCATGATTTTTGAGCTTGCTTAGGAGCCTTTGATGAGGAACTTTATCAAAAGCTTTCTGGAAGTCAAGGTAAACAATATCTATTGGATCCCCCTTGTCCACATGTTTGTTCACCCCCTCAAAGAACATTAACAGGTTAGTGAGACAAGATCTTCCCTTACAGAACCCATGTTGAGTCTGCCTCAATAGGTTTTGTTCATCTATGTGCCTACTAATTCTTTCCTTAATAATGGTTTCCACCAATTTACCCGGTATCGACGTCAGACTGACAGGCCTGTAATTTCCCGGATCTCCTCTGGAACCCTTTTTAAAGATGGGAGTGACATTAGCTACCTTCCAGTCCTCAGGAATGGAGGCTGATTTTAAGGAGAGATTACATATTTTTGTCAGGAGATCCACAAGTTCACAATTGAGTTCTTTCAGAACTCTTGGATGTATGCCATCTGGGCCTGGTGATTTATCAGTTTTTAAGTTGTTTATCAGTTTTAGGACCTCCTCTCTCGTCACCTCAATCTGACTCAGGTCTTTCAACACCCCTCCCGAACTCAGCGGCTCTGGAGTGGGCAAGCACCTCTCATCTTCCACAGTGAAGACGGAGGCAAAAAATGCATTTAGCTTCTCAGCCATTTCCCTATCATCCTTCAGTACTCCTTTTACCCCTTGGTCATCCAAGGGCCCCACTGCCTCCCTGGCTGGTTTCCTGTTTCTAATGTATTTGAAGAAAGTTTTATTGTTGGTCTTTACATTTTTTGCTATATGCTCCTCATATTCCCTTTTTGCATGCCTGACCACAGACTTGCATTTTATTTGCCATAGCCTGTGTTCTGTTTTATCAGCCTCACTGTGACTAGCTTTCCACCGCTTAAAGGAATCCTTTTTACCTTTTACAGCTTCCATTACTTTGTTTGTTAACCATGTAGGCTTTTTCTTATACCTGTTTGTGCCTTTCCTAACCTGCGGAATATATTTTATTTGAGCTTCTAGAATTGTAGTTTTAAACAGTTTCCAAGCTTCCCCAATGGTTTTGACCCTTTCTACTTTTCCCTTCAGTTTCCTCCCCACATGTCCCCTCATATCAGAAAAATTACCCCTTTTAAAGTTAAAAGTGGTTGTGTGAGTCTTTTTGGCCAATTCCCTATTTGTACAAATGTTGAACTCAACAACATTATGATCACTGTTCCCAAGCGGTGCAATCACTTTTACATCTCTCACCAGGTCTTGAGTGTTACTTAGGACCAAATCAAGGATCGCCTCTCCCCTGGTAGGTTCCATGACCATCTGCTCCATAGCACAGTCATTTAGAGTGTCTAGAAACTCAATCTCTTTCTCTCGACTAGAACACATATTGACCCAATCAATGTGTGGGTAGTTAAAATCACCTATTACGACACAGTGTTTTTGTCTAGCTGCTATCTTTAATTCATTCATCATTTTATAATCCTCCTCTATCTTTTGATCCGGTGGGCGATAACAAACTCCCAGTGTTAAGTTTCCTTTTGGCCCCCCTATTTCAACCCACAGAACTTCAAGAAGCGAATCCAATTCTCTTAGCCTCTCGATCTTTCTGGACTTTATACCCTCTCTGACATACAGAGCCACCCCACCTCCAACCCTTCCCCCCCTATCCTTCCGATATAATATATAACCGGGAATCACCGTATCCCACTGATTTTCCTCATCCCACCAAGTTTCTGAAATACCCACAATGTCTATTTTTCCCTCTGACACCAAGCACTCCAACTCCCCGATTTTACCTCGGACACTTCGAGCATTTGTATAGAAACAGCTGTAATTTCCCATACTGGTTAAGCCTGCCACCTTCCTCTTGCAATCTCGAGACCTTGTCAGGCAGTCCATGTCACTAGCCATGGTCTCAGTGGACAATTTCAATCCACCTCCCTGTAGAAAAGCAACAGGTACCCCCTCATCTCTCTGAGATGAGCCAACCCGAACCAGAGACTTTTCATCTCCTGTCGGCTTTCCCCCAATATTCAGTTTAAAAACTGCTCTGCCACCTTTTTGATTTTAAGCGCCAGCAGCCTGGTTCCTTCTCGGGACAAGTGGAGACCGTCTCGCCTGTACAGCTCCCTCTTGTTCCAAAAAGAATCCCAGTGCCTAACAAACCTGAACCCTTCCCCTCTACACCATCGTCTCATCCACGCATTGAGACTCCTGATCTGTGCCTGTCTCTCCGGCCCTGCGCGTGGAACAGGTAGCACTTCTGAGAAGGCTACCTTGGAGGTCCTGGCCTTGAGTTTCCTGCCCAGCAGCCTAAATTTCTCCTCCAGGACCTCACGACTGCATTTCCCCACATCGTTGGTGCCGACATGCACCACGACCACTGGCTCCTCCCCAGCACTATCTACCAGCCTATCTAAAACACGCGTAATGTCCGCTACCTTTGCACCAGGCAGGCAAGTCACCATACGGTCAGTACGCGGGTTCGCCACCCAGCTGTCTACCTGCCTAAGGATCGAATCACCCACTACCAAGAGCCCCCCTCCCACCCTGCCCAGGGATGGTTCCTTGGTGCAAAAGGATAACCGCTCACCAGCTGGGGAAGAGGTCCCTTCTGAGGGCACATTCCCCTTATCCTCAGCACGGTGCCCTGTTTCCCCTAGACCCTCATGCTCCCTGACAGCAGCGGGGCTGCCAGATCCAGAGTGGGACGTAGCTAACAAGTCCCCGAGAGTCTTTTCTGTGCGCCTAGCTGACTGTCTCTGCTTCTCCAGGTCAGCCACCTTGGCCTCAAGGGAGCACACACGTTCCCTGAGAACCAGGAGCTCCTTGCACCGAGCACACACCCAAGACTTCTGCCCAGTGGGCAGATAGTCATACATGTGACACTCTGTGCAAAACACTGGATAGCCCCCAACCCCCTGCTGGCATTCTGGCTTCATAATTCTTTTAAAATAAGTAAATGTAATCCCCCTTTTAAATCCCTTTGTATTTATGTGTTTTTTTTCTTGTCAAAGTCAAATTACTTTATGGGGAAAACAAGGAGCCTAGGGTTTTCACTTTCTGCCTCTTCTTGGGCGTCTCACAGAGCCCCTAGTCCAAGAGTCCCTGGGCTAAGAGCCACGGGCAAAGAGCCCTTTAGCTCGCCCTTCGGCTCGTGCCAGAGGCTCGTGCCTCTGTCAAGGAGCTTTCCTAAATACTCACCCTTCTGTCTCCTGCTCCTGTTCCTGCTCAGAGCTCAGCTGGGTCTCCTCTGCCTCTGGCCAGGTGTTTCCTTAAATAGAGGCCTCCCCCAGCAGAGTGCTGGCAGCAGCTATTCAAATGCACCCAGGCACTCAATCACATGCAAAACAATGCCCCTTCCTTTTCCTCTCAATTGCAGTCAATCACAGTCAAACAATGCCCTTTCCTCTCTCAAGCAGCCAGGAATCTGCAAAAACTCCAAGCGCTTCCACACACTCCCAGACCAGTTCTCCCACCAAAATCCTCAGCTGATTCCCCACTCCTCCACATGCAGCTGCTGGTGTGACCATGGGTCAGTCACAAGTTCTTTCAGAGCTGTTCTCTCAAGGGCAGTTTTCTCAGAGCTCTCTCAGCCCCACCTACCTCACAGGGTGTCTGTTGTGAGGAGGGGAAAGGAAAGGAGATTGTAAGCCGCTCTGAGACTCCTTCGGGGTATAAATACAATCTCTTCTTCTTCATCTTCTTCTTCTTCTTCTTCTTCTTCTTCTTCTTCTTCTTCTTCTTCTTCTTCTTCCTATCTCATCCTTTGCCATCCCCTTCTTCTTTTACCTTCAATCTTTCCCAGCATCATGGTCTTCTCCAGTGAGTCCTGGAGCTACCTTTAAAAACAGCTGAGAGAGAACAGTTTGTTCAGAATATAGCCGCAAGATCATTGTGTGATAAAAGTAGTAAAGAACATATCTCTCCAGTGATAAAAAAAAGTTTAGGCCAGGATCCAAAAAGCCCTGGTATGTATAAACTTGAGTGAGTACTTTGTGTTCATACATTGTAAATTCCAAAGAGCTTACAAAAGCTGATCTTTCCCTTATCCCCTTCCTGGTAGCACATGAGGAAACAGTTTCAGGTGGGGAGGAAATTTGTTATTCTAACTCATCCGTGCAAGAGAGAGCCCTACACTATGATACTGCTGAAAATATTAAACCTGAGATTCTTTAAACCTATTTAGTTGCCCCCCAAGTTGGAATAAAGAGACAAACAATGATTCTGGAATCAAAGAAGGGCCACTTTATTAACTATTTAATTGAACTCTCACTAAGTGGCAAGGGAACTAAGCGGGTGCAGAACAGGCAAGGCAGGTGTCAATCCAGCCCACCTCCTTCCCCCACATGTGGGCAAGCCACCAGCCCCGGTTGGTGCCACTCCTCTGGCCCGTAACTGGCAGCCCAGCTCACTGGTTACCCCCCAGGAGCACCTACCCCTGAAGCCTTACAGCCTGCAGGGAGGAGCCTACCTAAGAGGTTTCCAGAGGTGATCACCATTCCCAGCCCTGGGCCACAAAACCCGAAGGCTGTTCCTGATGACCCCCTTGTTCCCAAATGGGAACCAGCTGAAGGTGCTTACCAGTTCTGCTTTTCTTACCCACACTACTCTGCCATTTGCAAGGCCAAGCCTCTGCTTTGGCTGCTGTAGCTGCCTAACAGCCCAAGGCTGCCCTAATCCCTTGCCACAGGTCCTCGAGAAACAGATCATTGCCCTTGTCTGAGAAGTGAATTCCATCATCCCTGTACAGGTCAAGTAGCTTGATCTGTATACTGGGATGAGGTAAATACTGACCCAAACCACCTTCCATGGCCTTCCTCATCTGCTGGTTGACCTTCCGTCGAGCCTGGTCCAAACACTGGGGATCCCCAAGGCCATGCCACACCTGTCATGGCAACATTGCAGACCAAACAGTATGTGTATTCGGCCACCTCACTCTTATCCTCGCAAGGTCAGCCTTGGCTTGAAGTACCAGTGCAATGCCCTTCAACAGATCTAGGTAGTTCCCACCAAGGTGCATGACCAGAACATGAGTGGGGGGCACCTGCCTCCCCCCAAACAACAGTGGAAGGAGTCTGGGCCATCTAATGCCCTTCCTGCCTTACTATTCAACTTGTGCCCACTCGCTAAGGCGCAACTGAGAACCAAACAGCGTCCTTCTGGCCCAGTGAGTGGCTAAAAAAACCATGCTGTGGCTACAGATGGTGACTTTTTGTCTCGCCCGACAGCCGTCAGCACCTGAAATGAGAATTATGTCAATAGCAACTCAAAATTTGAATTTACGCACATAACCATTATAACGGCCTATGTTGTGGATCTCAGATGTGGAGTACCCCATTGCCGCCACAATGGATGAAGCACCTATTCGAAGGGAGTGGGTCCCAAAATGCCTCAGCCCGCCAGTCTCCCAAAAAATCACTGGCAACCTTACCAAGAACTGATCTGCATCTGGGGCCAACAGACAGAACCTTTCTGTTTACAGGAGAGAACATCAGTGATCCCATTACTTGCCCCTGGCACATGCCACGCTTTGAACAAAATATTGTTTTTAGGCAAAGTAGTGTGAATGCCCTAACTAACGTCATGACCCTGGGTGATCTAGAGGTTAAAGAATTAATCACTTGTACCATGATGAGATTGTCACACCAGAAAAGGACTGTATGGTCAGCAAAATCAGCCATCCAAAGGCCCCACTGCTATCACAATCGGGGGGAAATCCATAAAGATGAGGTCCTTGACCCAGCCAGCCTGGAACCATTCAGGTGGCCAGTCCTCTGTGCACCAGTGCCCCCAGAAGTAAACACTGAAACCAGAAGAACCAGCCACATCAGAAGCAACTTGCAGCTCAGCCTCAACCAATAGATCCTCCCGCCAAAAAGATATCCCGTTGTCATCTAGTCTTGTGGTGCTGCTGGAAACTGTATTTCAGTGCAGTTCTAGGTATGTGTCAACATGACGAATGCTGCCAACTGGTGAATGTCACCAACTACTCAAAATGTAGCTGACTTTAAAGAATGTATGATATGCCCCATAGAACACTAGTGTGCATGTAGTTACAGAAATACAAGAAATAGTGAACGTGTTCCAGCAATTGTTACATGGCCAGCTTCCATGTTGAATACTGTTAACTGCAGATGAAATACTCTTCAATGGCAAACTATCATTATTGTGATTATATAGTAGGCTTGGCTCAAGAAAAACTAATCAGTGCAAGCCAGCCAGGTAAATTCAGTTTTCAAATGTCTGGTGAAACAATGTGCAAGACACTTTGAGTGACATTGTTGGGCAACTTTGGTAAGTTGTTCTGAAGTAGATGAAGCCATTTTACATTAAATAGATAAATGCCACAATTTTTCCTAAAGATGCAGCATTTTACATTTCCAGATTTCACTGTGCGAGTGAGTGAGTGAGTGTGTGTGTGTGTGTGTGTGTGTGAGAGAGAGAGAGAGAGAGAGAGAGAGATTTAGTGTTGGCAATTTGCATATTGAAAACAGAGAGGAATTTAGATGCAAAATGTCAAGCTGTCTTTCATTATGAAGGACAGGTGGTGGCAAAATCTGTTCCATGTGATGAATTGACAATTCCTGCCATTTTGATTCTAGTGTGAATACATTCTAAACAAGCAAGGTGGAGTTTATAATTTATAATTCCATCTGGAGATCCAGGGATGGTGTCCCATAGTTGGCAAAAAATAATAATAATTCAAATTGTTACAGAGAATATATTTTGAAGTACTTTTTCATATAGACAGTAAAATGTCAAACTTAATAAAATAGCTAAAATGCTATAAATTACTATCAGTCTTCTAATAGGCACTTATCTTTGAACATAACAAATTTTTAAAGAATTTATTTCCTGAAATGACAGTTTGTTTCATCAGGAGGAAATTTTCCAGTATTGATAATCAATATTTACTTTCTATCATTTATGGCCACTTTTCTTCAAAAGTTGAAAATATTCCTATGTTAAGGTAATTTATCTAATAGCCTATTCATATGATATCCTCTTAATGAGGAAGCACATATACCTGTAATTGAGTGTGCTATAACTCATTCACTGTTGGCAGGAACAGCTAGGTTTTCTGTCTAACATCTTATCTTAGGTCGTGGTCACACGGAAGTTTAGTGCGGGACTCGCAGCTGATTTCTCCCGCAGTAAAGTTTCCTGTCTACATTATTTCCCGGACTCGCAGCTGATTTCTCCCGCAGTAAAGTTTCCTGTCTACATAGGCAAACCCGCTTCCCGGCCTGAAGCCGGCAGACTTGCGCGGTTTCTGAACTTTTATCCGCGGTTTTTTGACACCTGTTGGAACAGGTGTTTTCTGACATCTCGCGCTTTGTATCTGCGGTTTTGGTATCTGGACAGCAATCCGCCGTGGCCACGCTACCCTCCCCCCGTTGGTTTTTTTTTTGTGTTTCCGGTTTTAGCTATGCGCTTGTGCAAACAGGCGCTAGCTTTTATTTTGGTCTTTTAGATCCCACCGAGGTCGCCGTCTGCGCCCAGCTGTCAAACGAGAGAAAAAACCTGCTGAGCACTGACAGAGCCGGGAACTTTGTTGGGAGGGAGCGAGCGAGTTCAAAGCTGCTCCCGGGTGTGTGCGCCGGCTGGCCGGCCAGCTAGCCAGCCAGAGCCGCTCTCGCTCGCTCTCCCAACTCGTTCTACCCACACCGCCTCCCCACCCGGCCGGTCCCTTCTCAGCATGGCGGCGGCTGCACATACACAGACCCACTCCCTCGCCTGCTGCTTCTCCCTCGCTTATCAGTGCAAGGTGCCGCGGGAGAGAAAAGGAGGCGGGCTGGGAAGGGAAGCCCCCACCGCCGCCGGGCAGGGGAGGAAGCCCGGGCAGTGCCTCTTGCCCAAAGGGGAGTGAAAAGTTAGGTGACAGGGTTCGTGCCTCCTAAACCTCTCGCCCACTCCGAGTAGGGTCTGGCACTGTGCTTGGGTTGGGGGGGGTGTTTGCCGCCAGCGGGTAGGAGAAAGGACAGCGAAGGTCTTTTTATTAGTTTGTATGTACGCCCGAGCGCATGGGAAGACAAGCGCATGCCCAGATTAAAAAAAACAAAAACCCCCGCCTGTGTGAACAGTACTTCGCGCGAGGGAAGCGGAAGACAGAGGGACCGTCTGACCACCTCCACCTCCAAGCGATATATATCTCAAGCGATATAAAATGTCGCGGATATAAGAATTGCGGGAAAACTACCGCAGTAAGAGGTCCGTGTGACCAGACCCTTAGACAGTTAAAACCCATGGGGCAAGGTACAGAGCCAAGAGAAGAAACAGAAAACACTAGATGATGGTGACTAAAGGCAGAGTTCTATATCAGAGCTGATGGAGGACAGTACAAAGTAAGACATGAGAGGCTGGCAGGCTGATTCAAGGTGCAGACTTGGATAGTTTCCTGCAGGCAGTTTCTTTCTGCGATCTCTAGGAATGTTACTGAATTTAACAACTACTCTGGAATGGTGCAAAAAACCTGGAGTTCTTTAATGGTTTTTCATTGCTTGGGACAATATTGCAGTTATCTTTTTTCTGATGAAACTAGTACAGCTCGATGGTAAAATGAGTGTTAAATTAATGCCTATTTTTATTTGTTAATTATTTACTGTAATTATATAGAGCAATCCTAAGGAAGGGGGGCAAATTGGAATAGGGAACCGACTGACCCCTATGCTGATGTTATGCTGTGTTATGTTGGAGTTATGCTGATGTAAAGGTAGTTTGTGCTGGCGCAGAGCACTAGTAGCACTGTGGAACTGCGTCCCACCAGTGCAAGAACACTGCAACCACATGCTGGTGGAATAATGGCACAAACCTTGCTGCTGGCATAGGTGTGGGTGTCTGAGGCCATGGCGGCAGTTAGACAGCTTCCAAAATATTTTCAGCATGGGACCCCCCCCCCGGAGCAGGCACAATGGTGCATTGGCCAAAATGGCATCATAGCCCATTGACAGCCATGTTA
Source organism: Gekko japonicus (assembly GCF_001447785.1). Lineage (NCBI taxonomy): Eukaryota > Metazoa > Chordata > Lepidosauria > Squamata > Gekkonidae > Gekko > Gekko japonicus. Next base: position 733,979 of record NW_015175368.1, read on the forward strand.
ACTGCTGAAAGACAGAGTGTTGATGCAAGCCCAGTACCGGTGGGCATAGTGCCTTCTCCGCCATCATTGTGCTGGCAGCAAGTGAATGTGGCACACCCCAAGCATGGAAGATAAGGGCAGAAGATGTACCATCCTGCCTGCAGCTGGCCTGGCCCTGTGGGAAAAGGGGACAGGGTTCATGAAGGTGGTGGGCTGCCAGAGACACAGTCATCTGTGTGGCTGGCATCCTTTCGCCCCTGGACATAACCTACCCTGTCTGTGAGCAGCTCATTGCCCAGTTGCTGATATCATGAACAAACTACATACCCTGACCCAGAGGAGGCAAGGGATGGCATCCCATCTCCCTCGTCCTGCTGTGCCTCCAGGAGGGGTGGCATGTGGGTTGGCACAGGATGCCCTCAATGGTGTGGGTGCCTTGTTTTACACCATAGCATGCAGTGAATGGGTTCTTGTCTGTCATCTTGTTTGTAAAATAACTTGCCATTGTGTCATGTTGATGTATACATACTCCGTACTCTGTATATATATTCTGCCCTTGTCCCAAATCCAGAAGCTGCAGCTGGTGCAGAATGTGGTGGCCAGGCTGTTGCTGAGTCTCTCCATGTGGGAGCAAATCCAGCCTGTGCTAAAAGCACTGCACTGGCTGCCGATAGCATACCAGATTCGCTTCAAGGTGCTGGTTCTTACCTTTAAAGCTCTTTATGGCCAGGGGCCCACATGTTAGCCAAATTGCTTTATTTACAGCAATTGGCAATTTATAAATGGGTTCTTGCCAATTTATACCAAGGTCCTGTTCCCACCAAGGGTTACCAGTAAAGGATTCGAGGCTGTTGTTGTTAAAATAGATGTCTTTTACTTAAAAAAATATCTCATACAAACAATACTGATGCACTCACACATTCAATCAAGTTTCTAATAATTACAGTAGGAATTAAGCACAGTTGCATTAGCAGGTAGGGGTGATGGTGGCCGATACTTATCTGTCTTGCAGCTTGGTTGTTCCAATGAAGAATAGAGGCAAGAAATGGAAACTAAAGGGAATTCACACATGACCAGAACCAGCCAGAACACATGGGCAGTAGAGGCAAGGGTTGGGGATAGCGAGTAGGGCTTAAGAGGGGTTAAGGCAGACAGGGGTTGTTGCAGGGGAGATGCTAGTTGATCAAGTAGGAGGGGCCAGGTGACTGGTTCTCTCCTTTTATAGGGGGTCCAAGAGATGGGTGGTAACTGTGCCAACCTCTTGACCCACAATAATGGAGGTTTGTGCTTCTTCACTAGGCTGGGTAACTGTGTCACTGAAACATTATTTACATGTAAGGTATGTGAAGGCACCCTCTATGTGTGGCATCACAACAGGTGACCTAAAGTGTACAGCTTTCTGAGTCTATGTGTATGTGCACAGTCCATTGTGTGTAGCAATAAATAGTTCATAAAGCAAATATCAGGCTTATTCTCTAACATACATACCTAAGGGACTGCCTTTCCCCACATGCTTCCCAGGGAGCACTGTGATCAGGGTCCCAAAATCATTTGGCCCTTCCAGGCCCCAGAGAAGCCAGGCTGGCTATGACTAGGGCCAGGGCCTTTTTGGTAGCAGCTCCACACTGATAGAACAAGCTCCTGGAAGACATCTGGGCCCTGCGGGACCTCTTAAAATTCTGCAGGGCCTGCAAAACGGAGCTCTTCCACCAGGCCTTTGATTAGTGAGCCGCACCTGACAAACTGAGACCCTGGCCCCAATAACATCAACATTAATAACCAGTGTCTTGCCAATTTGACCCAGATGATGATGGCTGTGGATTGTATGTCTATATCAGATGCTACTAATGTCCACTATTGCTATGTGATTTGTGCTAGCACTTTCTGTAATGTTTTAGCTATATTTTTATTGTTTAACTATATCTATTATGATTTTATGCAATTTTCTGTTTTATCTGTGCAATAAATACTGTGTAAGCTGCCCTGAGCCTGCCTTGGCAAGGAGGGTGGGATATAAATTAAATAAATAAATAAATAGTTCAAATAATTTAAGAAATAAAGTACAGATGCCATCTGGAGATTGTGCAATTCGGATTAATTGATCTGTCAATTTTAAATTGTATTTGTATGTTTTTAACCTGTTGTAAATTGCCCAGAGCCCTGTGTAGTCAAGGATGGGCTGATTCAGAAATTTAATAAATAATAATAATCCTCTGAAACCGTGCACACTCTTCTGTACAGAGTGTCACTGTGGGGTGCCCACAGGACTGATGGGTAACACTCCCCTCCCCAATGACAGGTGGCCTGGGCTTGTAATGCGAGTAGGTCTCTTTAAGGTGGAGTGTGTGGCAGAGGAAGAACATTGCTCCTGTGGCCCACCCCTCTCCGCCCCTTGCAAGTGATGGACATTTGGCTTCCTCGACTCATGACTCCCATTGGTCCTGTCTGCTCTGTCTATCACTCCGCCCCCCTACTCCCAACATGTCAGAAAGGAACACTGTGGTGGGATTGCCATGGATGCGGCTGTGGCAATACCTGGCAACACTGTTGGGGCACCTTTTCCCCATTCAGCTGCCATTTAACTATCCCCTTATGGAGGTGACTAGCAGCAGTGTAGGCACAGCACAGGATTGCTTTGATATTGTATTATATTTCTCACTGAGTTTCAGAGCAGATTACGCAGTGTAATTCAGTATCAGTCTGTACTTAGATAGATATATAGTTATTCCATCTATCCTCCAACAGACATCCCAGGAAAATCAGGAATGGTATACCTTCTTCTTTCTTGAATCTGGAAACTCAGAGCTGTTAGATTCTGGGCATCTGTCAGAGTCTACCAAGGTACATTGTTTATTTAATGACACATATTTCCTTTTTATATCTCTTAATGGAAGATTGTTTATGTATTCGTATAACCACTCTGCTAATGTATTTTTTATTCTGCTGGTATATGAACATAATAAATTATTGATTGATTGATAACAGTCCATACAAAAGGCATCTAATAAACCCTTTTCATTTTCCTAATTCCCTTTGCTATTCTCCTAATGCTTGACAAATCCTTAACTTCAAACCAGTATCTGTTTATTCTAAGAATCTGCACACCCTTATGAGGTGTTAGATCAAATTTTGGACTCCGGCATACATCAGGCAAGATAATATTTGCTCTTCGCACAGGTGTATATAGTTTCTGATCTCTTAAAAAGAGGATGCTCCTTTGGTCAAGATACATACAGGTATGTGCAGGCAAGGTGGGATATAAATCAAAATAAATAAATAATAAACACCTCTGGGGCATTTGGGTAACAGTGGGACCTGGGTAAGAGATACAACAGAATCTTCCTCTGTGTTGGTGAATCAATGAACTTCCTAAGGTAGCAGCTGGTTTTGTTTTTCTTGAACAGCAGGACAGGGTTCACAGGTTCATCTACTTCAGGTGCTTGCTTCTAGGGTATATAAACTAGGAGCAAAATCACATAGAAGTTGACAGGTAGAAAGGCAGGAGAGGTATATCATATCACCTGGTGTAACTTCGAATGTCCTTTCCTGATTGGGTCAAGCAAACCAATCATAAAGGATTAGAGACTTGGAGTCTAATTACATTATATGAAACTTGCTTATATTGAGGTACAATGCACATACTTTTCCTTAGTAACATAGGTATTCTGATGTATGCACATCTCCCAAAGGGTAGGAGGATATACCACATCATATGCACAACATGACCAAGAGACAGAATCCAGGAGATGGCTTTTACATATAGGCTCAAAGTTACCAACTATTTATTTCTTTTGAGATTCATCAGCAAGAAGACTGTGAAAAATGTGTCATTGTGTCAGAGGTCGATTCGGGGGGGGTCGCGAGGGATTGCTGTTCCTCCGGGTAAGGTGGGAACACACGACGAAGCCCCACCCCCTGCTTCCGGCCGCCCCGCTTCCGGCCCTCATTCAGCCAGGAGGAGGCAGGAGAAGAGGGAGGGTAAGTTGCTTCCTCCCCGCCTCTCCCCACCCCATCCTGCCTGGGGCCAGGGAGGGCCTTGGCAGGGCTTCCTCGCACTCCCGCCAGCCTTGCAGGTCCACCGCTGGGCCCCTGATGGGGCTCGGCAGTGGAGCCGCAAGGCCGGTGGTGGTGGCTGGGACCGTTGGGGGATGGGGGGCCTTCGCGGGGCTTCCTCGCACTCCCGCCAGCCTTGCAGGTCCACCGCCGGGACCGTTGGGAGTGGGGGGGCTTGGCAAGGCTTTTCTGTGCTCCTGCCGGCCTCACAGCTCCACCGCCGAGCTCGACGGGGGCTCGGCGAGAGCTGAAACCAGGGCGGCCCCCAGAATTGTTGGGGGGAGGGAGTGAAAACAAAGTATAATGCTTGGATTTTCTGTGTATTTTCCATAGCAGTGTGGTCATCTGCCCCCATGCTTGGTTTATAGCTGTTTTGATTTATAGCTGGTCTTGGTTTATAGCTGTTTTTTCTCCCTGGAATTGCCTACCAATGTTCCCTCTAAGCTGTAGAGTCTTGTGAGCAAAATTTCTACTTTGTGAGCCACTGGCATTAAAGCTGTGAGTGAGTGATTTGGCTACTGCATTAGTTAGTTTGCCTCTGGAGCCCTCCTTCCTGAGTAAAGAGAAAAATATGTGAGCCAGAGGCTTAAAAGCTGTGAGCTAACTCACACTAACTCAGCTTAGAGGGAACACTCCTGGTAACTGGAATGTGAATAGCTACATATTTTGTACTTCTTCTATTACCAAACAGCTTTCCTTTTTGGCACTCTGGTACTAGGTCTTCACTGATGTGCTTGTAGTTGCTTTTCTCTCAACAAACCAGTTACTGAAAATAGATAAAATAGTGTTGAACTTCTATCCTTTTTACCTGACATGGGTGGTTTGCTTGTTTTCCCCCACATGTGCCATCAGATAGGCTCACCAGCTCTGAGTTGGCAATACCTTGGAGATTTTGGGGGTGGAGCCTGAGTGGTGGGTTTAGATTCAGAGGAATTAGCTGTGTTAGTCTGTTGCTGCAAAATAGTCCAAGAGTTCAAATAGCACCTTTAAGACTAACAAATAGCAACTTTAAGACTAACCTTTAAGACTAAGACTGAGTGGTGGGTGTGGCCTTATGACACACTTCCGGTGATGTCAGGGGGTGTGGCGTATGCTAATGAGTTCCCCTAGCTCTTTTTCTATGAAACGACCCCTGCATTTTGTTGTGTTGATGTATATATACTCTGTAGTTCAAATAATTTAAGAAATAAATTGAGAAATATTTCAAACATAGAAGCATGAGCATCACTATTGTTTTACTGAGGCTTAGCTATACTCCAGAGCTAAAGATCTTTTCTAAGGTTGACTGGTTTTGGCTCTCTGAGATGTCCTGTCCTTCAAACTGACATCACATTCAACACAATGAACAGCTCTTCCCAGACAGAACTGACGAAAACTAGTGACTGAGAAACAAAGAATCACTTACATCAATATTTCCACATAAACTGTTATGCTGGTTTATTCAGGTTTATGAAAGGAAAATGCTAGCCTTCACATTTAATAGGAAATAATGGGTATATAGTTGCCAATAATATAGTGAGGTCTTCTTAATTTTTCCATCATGTTTAATGTTATTGGGGAAAATGATATATTTCCACATTTTCTGAATTGGTACATCTCCTTCCATCTGTGAATGCCCAAACATAAATAGTCATAAGTAGTAAGCCCATGTTTTATAATTTAAGCAGTTAAGTATGTAGTACAATTAAACACAGAGCTTATTATAGGATGCTTGCATTTCCTACAAGCTGTAGCTACTTGAGCTACAGTTGGGTAGAGGTGATAAGTGTGAGAGAAGGTTTTAGCCCCAAAAAAGCGCCCCAACCTAACCTCAAAGTGTTTTTTACAGATACATTAATTTTCCCAGTGGATCTGAAAATGGTTTGATGGTAGCAGTTTTCATTGGGAATTGGCAAGAGAGCACCAAGGTAATGTGTACATCTTCCCTTATCTCCCCTTCCCATCATAAGTCTGGTGGCTGCATTTTGTAAAGACAACCTGAATGAGACACAAAGGTCTGTCTTCGCAAGTTACAGTTCAAATCTTCCATTTATACTAGTTTAGTCTTTGTGCAGTGTTCAAATTGGCATATCACTTTGATTCTTTGTGCTGACTTCAAATTTTGTTTATTTTATTTATTTATTTTTCATATTTATATCCTGCCCATCCTGTAAGTGGGCTCAGGGCAGGTCACATCATATTTCAACAGTTACAATAAAGTTTTAAAAAATAATATAAACATTTAAAATCAGTGGTTATAGCTACTGGTGAAAGTTCCAACCCACTAATACAGATGGAAATGGCCAGTTACTGATGGATGGATGGCCAGTAAGTGGGAGACAGCAACCTCGGGGAGGCCATGTGTGGATGCTGCCACCTCAGTCCAAAAGCCTGGCAGAACAGCTCTGTCTTGCAGGCCCTGCAGAACTGAATAAGATCCCGCAGGGCCCTGATCTCAATGGGGAGCATGTTCCACTAGGTGGGGGCCAAGGCAGAAAAGGCCCTGGCCCTGGTCGAGGCTAGACAGATGTCCTTTGGGCCAGGACCACCAGGAGATGTTGATTATTGGAGTGTAAAGCTCTTCAAGGTGTATACAGGAAGAGGCGGTCCCTTAGGTATGTTGGTCCCAGGCTGTATAAGGCTCTGAAGGTTATTACCAACACCTTGAAGTGGATCCAGTACTCAACTGGTAACCAGTGCAGCTTGCAAAGCACATGCTGAATGTGCGCCCGCACAGGTGTTGATGTCAGCAGGCATGCCACTGCATTTTGTACCAGCTGTAATTTCCAGATCAGCCTCAGGGCGTACAGCGAATTGCAGTAATCAAGCCTGGAAGTGACCATTGAATGGACCACCATAGCTAGGTCTTGGGGGGAGAGATAGGACTTCAGTAGCCTGATCTGCCTAAGATGGAAGAATGCAGATCTGGCAACTGCAGCAACCTGGGCCTCCATGGACAGAGAGGCATCCAGTGCTACTTCCAGGCTCCTCACTGTCTGAGCTGGAACCAAAGGGCTGTACCTGGGCTGGCACCTCACTGTCTGGGCTGGAACCCACATCCATACCCCCTCAACCCAGGTACAGGACCTCTGTCTTCAATGGATTTAACTTCAATAGACTCTGCCACAACCATCCAGCCACAGCTTCCAATCTTATGGAATTTATTGACCAGCTTTCTGGGAACAGAAGACAGATGGCCATCCATTAACCGATCCCGCTGTTCTTCCCAGTGGGGACCCAAGCAGCTTACATTACCCTCCCCTCTTATGTTTTATCATCACAACAACAACCGTATGAGGTAGATTAGGCTGAGAGGCAGTGACTGTCCTCACCAGTTCTATGACTAAGCCTGTTCAAATCAAACCACCCCTGATATAAAAAATATGGAGCAGGTGGGGGGGGGGAAGTCTCATCCTTACACCTCAGTGTAAACCCTGACATGCTCAGCCCTTCAAGAGTGATCACCTAAATCCTATACTGTTAAACTCTGGCAGAGGAGAAGCACCAACTAAAAGCCTAATTCTCAGGGGCAGTGTAACTCTGTTCAATGTCAGTTCTGACACATGTCACCCATTGGTGATGATGCACAAAGTATCCAATGGCCCGTATGTCCTTACTTTAACATCCCCTGTTCTTCATTCTTCCCCAAACCATCCCAAACTCCCATTCAGGGCAGGGAGTGAAATTCTACCTGCCTACATAAGTTGTTACCAGTGGCAGCTGATGCCCAGTGGGACTGTTAGCAAATGGTTGGAAAAGCCAGAGCAAACTAATTGATTTTATCCCCATCCTTGTCTCTTGCTACACTAAGATCCCTTAAGAGTAATAAGGAGTTTCTTAACAGATGACATCTGAATGAACTTAAGTGTCTTTTAACATTGTTTTAGTAGGCCTATGGTGCCTCCACCACCCCTTCCAATGAACTCTACACACACCCAGACCTCCAACCCCGAGATGATACCATCCAGTTAGGCTTCTTTCTCATTTTTGTACTTCATGTTTTTCTATCTATAATAGTACTAAGTTTTAGTAATAAAAAGGCGAAGACTTCAGTTTTATGCGTGCTTACTTGATAACAAAACCTATTGGTCTTAGAGCCAAACTAGTCATTACTTTTTACACCAGGGGTGTGCGTTCAGATATACCAGAGCTGATAATAAACCCCAAATTAGCTGTTTCAGGTCAGCTTGGGGATAGCCAAAATGCTGCCAAAATTTTGGGTGTAACAAAAATTTATCTCCCAGTATTTTGGGACTGTTTGGGTTTGGAAGATGCTACTAGCCAAGAGGAAGAGAGGTGAAGTTGGCCCTACCAAGACATCTCTGTGTTTTCAAATTTTAAAGGGCCATTATTTTCTGTGGGAAAACCTGGACTCCAAAATTGGGAGGCCAAGACTTTCCTCATATAAAGTAATGACACTTTAAAATATAAAGGGAGAGGAGATGCTGACTAACAGCTTACTGGTAGACATGGCTTCAGTAGCTAGGTCTACTGCTCATAGAAAATAATGGAGCCATTATTTCCTATGGCTGGTAAAGGGGCCAGGTCTACTCAGAGAAGATAATGGCCCTGTAAAATTTAAGGGGATGGAGATGCCATTAAGCAACTGTTGGGCAGGCCTCTCTCCCTTCCTCTCTGATGCTTCTAGGGGAGAGTGAGGGAGCAATTGATAAAACGGTTATAGATTTTGGGGATCTGAAAAAAATCCCAAAATGGTAAGGAGAGTCCCCAAAATTTTGGATAATGAAATGCATGCTTTCCCCAGATCGAAGATTAATATGATTTTTTTTTAAGTGCATACCCCTATTTTACACGAGTTCTCTATGGGGACTTGCAGTCATACTAGAGGCAAATCAGAGTGCACATTTGACAGAATATATTCGGCTCCATTATAGAATGTTTTAATAATTCTGTGTTTTATATCCTGTGACTTCCCTGAGGCCACTTGTGGGGTATGGTGGGATATAAGCCCAATAAATAAAAAAAATAAAATATACCCTATGGGGCCATTGTAGTCAATAACAAATATATCCTAGGGTATATTCAGGGGCCTTGGGGGGAGGGGTTTGAAATAGAGGCACCAAATTTGTCTCTTTCTTGGCACTACCATGTTGGCACTGGGTTGTGTGGATGGGCACTGTTGCTCTGCTTCTGCTGTCCTCTTCCTCTTGCTTGGGCTGTGATTCTGTGGCTGTGATTGACATCAGACCTATGGGTCTGGCCTTTGTCACAATAGCACAGGTTGCTCCTGCTGGAAACTAGTAGGATGGGTTCTGCTGCTGGACACTAGTAGGCTGGCACTGGTTGGGTTCTGCTGCTGGCCACTAGTACAGTGTACAGTTTCTACTGTCCTTGCAGAGATGCCACTCCTCAGTTTGTACTTCAGAGATTCTCACATTTGACCTTAGTCCTGTTGGCTTCTTGGCAGTGTCACAGTGGCACTGGTTCTGCTGGTTACACTGCACTGGTTCTGCTGTTAGCCTAGCAAATAATACCCCCTGCAAACTTTACTTTCAAGAGAACAGATTCTGTGGTAGAATCTCTTCTCTACTGGGCTTGTTGTGCTATTTTCTCTACCATTGAAAACAATGGTGGGATGGGGGCACCCACTTTGGGTGACGCTAGAATTGGATGCCCTTGTTCAATCTTTTTGAAACTTGGGGATTCTCTTGGGGAGAGGCTCCAGCAGCTACACTGCAAATGTGGTGCTCCTACCTCAACCCCCCTCCCCCCAGGCCTCTGAATATACCCTAGGAGAGATTTGTCATTGACTACAATGCCCCCTTAGGGTATAATGGAGCTGAATATATTCGGGAATCCTGAATATTTCCTGAATAGGGTATCCATACTGATCTTGATATTCAGGAATGTTGAGGTATATCAAATATATTCTGATCATAGAATCCCAAATCTGAATAATACCAAATATTTTTTCCACACCCCTAGGGGCAACTCCTGTTTAAGAAGTGCAGACAGGCTTAATTCTGATAGAAACCATTGTGCAGGGAGAAGGGGGTTTGTACCTTCCCTTGCCCTGTTTTCAGCAGCCAAAAAACCCCATGGGTGGGGGGGTGGCATTGTTCATTCTGTCAGAAGACTGCATATGCCACTAAATACAACATAATGTTGTCACTTCCTTTTTTTTCACCAGAAGTAATATTGCACAATGGCATGACACTGGTATGCCTGTCCCTGCCCACCAATTTCTGCTGGAGGTTGCCAGCTGTGGTTGCAGCTGTAAACTCTATTTGGATGGACACTAATTATATAATGGAGGACACAAACACACATCCTTGATTATAGCACAACAACAAAGCAAAATCAGAGAGCGGGGGGGGGAATCAACCCCACAAATCAAAAACCCACACTCCTTACCAGCTTATTATTAGGTGACTGGCACCACAGCCTTGCCCAGACCTGCCTGCATAAAATCAACCCAGTATCTCAGCTTTCTGTTACTACCCACTGCTACCACTTTTAACAGGGCACTGGGTTTTGTTGTGAGTCTCTGTTTGGTCAATAAATTCCATAAGATTGCATTGAGCAAGCCTATCAATCTTTCCTTATTTTAATATGCCACATCCTCTTTCTAGATTTTTTCCATGGGGATTTGTCCCAGAAAAGAGCCTGTATCTTTAAGAAAAATGGGAGGATCCCTCTACCTGTGATTGTAGAGAGGAACATTGTTGAGGTCCAGAAATACAAGATGTCAAGAAGACTAAGATTAAGGTGGGAGCTGGCAGCCTGCAAATCCTGGACTGTTAGTAAATTCATTTAGGTTTACTTATCTTTACTTATATTGTAGAGGCAAACACCAAGGAACTAAGTTTAGGAGATGCTAAATTTGTTCTAATGGAACATCGTCCTGCCATCATATGGGCTGGTCATTTTGCAGGAAAGAGTCAGGGAAAGTTTTGCCTATCCCATCCCTGAGCAATCTTAACATTGTGTAGTCCACATTTCAGCTGTCTTCCATTTCTCTGCTTTGCCACATTGATCATTGCATCTCCCCCCCAATGGGCGAATTTACTTCATTTACTCCAAACAACTTCCTTTATGATTTTTAAAAAAACAAATGTAGACATGTGGGTTGGAAATTTAGCACACCAGTAATTTATGCAGTGATAATTTATGCATATCCTTGGTGCTTACATAAATCTTTGCCTATTCAATAAAAACCATAGTTGCTATAGAAACATCTCTGTTAAGTCGCTCGCTTAACAAAGCAGTCGGAGAGTGATTCAGCAAGAACACAACTTTATTCTTCAACTCGAACACAACTCCAACACGGATCAACATCTGATAGCCAGAACAGCCTTTACATTGCAGCTGTCCTGCTTTTAAACATTCCCGGCTAATGTAGCCACACCCACTGTACAATTATCAACCTATGAGGTTGCCGAGATAAGGTCCAATCATATTAGTTCCCGCTCAGGGAACTATTGAAGTGATTGGCTTGTTACTTCCTGGGCTAGCAATACTATTGGATGGATTTGGATCCTAGCCCAGGACGAAGCTTAACATTACAGTTCAACATGTCATGCATTCAAGGCAGCTTTGAATACACTACAATCTCCATAACATAAATCATGAATTTGTGATTTACCTCAAAGAAGCAAATAATGTTGTGGTCCTGGAAATCGCATTGCATAAGTTCACCTGATCCAGAAGCAATAGGACTGCCCATCATAAATTTGATTTTTATATCATTCTTTTTTCTTCATGTGTCTAGAGTAGCTTAACTTTGCTTTGGAATTTATGTTCTGATCATGTCTCCTTCTTTAAATTTAGACTCCTAAAATAGCTTATCCTCATACTCAAAAAGATCAGTGCTTACTCCTCCCTAATTGATTCAGATGGGTAGCTGTGTTGGTCTGAAGCAACAGAACAAAGTCTGAGTCCAGTGGCACCTTTAAGACCAAGGAAGTTTAATTCTGCATATAAGCTTTTGTGTGCATACACAATTGTACTTCTATGACAGTTTAGACGAAATACATTTGTGAGTCTTTCAACAGATCCATAAAAGGGTGTGTAATACATACTAAGGCTAAACACATGGGATAATAGATCCAGATGTGATTTATTTCGCTGTCTGTTAGACTCAATGCAAGACCTTTTGAATCGAGACCTAAGTTTCCTGTCCCATTGCCAGTGCTGATTTCTCCACTACCCCTCTGCATATCACACCTAAGCCAATCATGCCTGCTATTGTCATTCACCTGCTATTGTCATTTGGCATCTGAAATCACTCTCCAATTATAAGGACAGATGGACTCAAATTCTAGCTGTATCCGAAGACGTGTGCAGTGACTCACGAATGCTCATACCCTTCCACAAATTTTATTAGTCCTTAAGGTACTACTGGACTCTTGCTTTTCTTTTAGTTGTTAGTTCTTCTGTATCATACACACATGCATATTCACATTTTTTAAAATTGTAGGCTTTTAAACATTATAACACTTCTCCCTCCTGTTCCACCTTGTTAGAAGTTATCAGCTTTAGAATTTCATCTATTAAGATTTTAAAAATCAACAAAAATGGTATTACATCCATTTTTTTATTCATTGAACATATTTGTATGTGACCTTTCCACCTGATCAGGGTTCCCACTAAAAAATCTGAACAATTAAAAATACCTAAAATTATAAAATAATGCAATAAAGTGACATAAACAAACTAAATTACAACTAAATGCTGTATGATTCTACTCTCTCCAGGTTAGGATTACTGAGTAGTCTGTTCAGCTTATCCATTTTAACATTAAATATAGTTTTGGTCCTATGTTCAGGTGTTTGCATCTAGGTGCCATTGTCATGGTAACTGTATAATATTTAGTGCAGCATAGAATTTATTTTTCCCACTTACTTGAGATTGTTCTGTTCTATAAGTCTTCCACACTACATTAAGCAATATACTGTGTCCTGATATAAGAAAGCTTTAATGCTTGCTAGATTGAATTCTATACCATCTCAAGAAATGAATGGTCATTATAAAAATGTGCCTTATTCAGAGAGGCTATGCTTATGTGCTACTGAGAAAACTAGTAAAAAGCCCAGTAGTACCTTTAAGACTAACAAACTTCATTGTAGCTTTCGAGAAACCTCCCTGATGAAGAGAGCTGTGTTTCTTGAAAGCTTATGCTACAATAAAGTTTATTTTGCTTTAAAGGTGCTACTGGGCTTTTTACTGTTTTGCAGCAACAGACTAACATGGCTAAGTCCTCTGTACTGAGAAAACTGATACTGCAGAACATTGTTTATTGGAACACCTCTTAGTCTCAAATGTGAGAGATTTGTGGATCATTCCATCCCTAGGTGGGACAGTAGGTGCATCAGTAGGAGAAGAATTTGAGAGACTTCTGGCTGCAGTGTATTCAGAGGTTACTTTGACTGTTGTGATTTTTTTTCATATGTTATAGTGAGTAGAAAATGATTTTAAGATGATTTTTCAGCCTGGTGTATGTGGATTTCGAGTGTGGCACTACTTAAAACCAGTAGATTAAATTAGTAGTATCATTTAAGTAAGTATATTTATTTTTATCTCGAGTCCTGTTCCCACTGCCCTCCTTCATATTTTGTATTATTTTGCCACCATGCTATTTCTGGACTGACACACTCAGTTTCACTTGGTTGGCTGTACCAGGAGTAATCTGACCAGGTCTTGACTTCATATTCCAGGAAGGAAACACACTCATGAGCTCAACTGCCACAAAATTGAGGATGAATGACACATGTACCCTTTGATCTGTATCTCATTGTTCAATGATATAAATCAGTGACTTGTAGCTTTAATGTATGAAGTATTTTCATTTAAAAAGTATTGTGATTGAGACTACTTTAGGTGGCAGGAAAGATCTGTCTATGGTAAATCTTCTGGGATGACTTGTACAATTCACACCTACCAACCATTATCTGATGCCACAACCATGTGTTTATGTGTAGTCCCACTTGTACCAAGCCCATCATGATTATATAGCATCTATAAAAGATTAATCAAATTCATGCATGATAAATCTCTGAACAGCTATCAAGCACGATAGCTATACAAAATATTAATGTTACTCAAAGGCAGTCATTATACCTTTAATACCCAGACACATAGGATAAAAGAAGATGGTCACCTTCATGGTTATGTTAGAACACCCGGTGTGCTGTGTTTGGAAATAGAATGCTGGTGTAGAAAGATCTTGATCTGACCCAGCAAGGCAGTTCCTGCTCTTAATTTAAAGCAGGAGTCTCAGGATCTATGCTGCTAAAGTGTAATGCTGAAAGAAGCTTCAGGTGGTTGTAGGTCATATTATAAGCTATTTGTTTTGACCAATGTAATTTGTATTGCAATAATTACAAAATGAAGAAAACAATGATAATTCCATTTCAGTCAATACTATATTTTCAGAACATTGTAGGAGAGGAGAAGGTTGGGTGAAGTATAGCTCAAACAAAATGGGTGATAGCATACAAACTCAGTGATTGTTTACCACTTAATTCTTTTTCTTTTTTGTCCAGAGTGTATACATCAGCCAAACACATAGTATGTGCAAATTAATTACAGTAATGTATAACATTTATGTCATTAGATGTACTTACTGACTAGTTCTGCTGCTGCTACCTTTGCAAATTCATCAAATTATATTAGGCCTTGTAAAGCTACCTTGTAATTAGTGTCAAACTATTACCATAATTTAAATCTATCAGTCAAATGGGAAAAATAATGAGGGGAAATGGCTGGCAACTCAGTTAAGTTGGATGAAGAGTATAAAGGAAAAGACAGAAAAAGAAATTTACTTTTGCTCTATTTATGGGTGGGAAAATATGCCATAAAACAATCAATTCCCTTCTTATATATAAGGATGAAACTAGACATAGAAACATAAACCTGGAAGAGACCTGAAGAGTCATCTAGTCCAACCCCCTGCACAATGCAGGAAATTCACAACTATCCCCTATGACAGACCTCTGCTTGTTCAATTCTGTGAGGCAGATTTTCCTGCCAAAACAAAACTGCCAAAATGCTATTCCCCACTCTGTGACTGAGCAGTCCCCTTTTAGCATGTGTTAATAAACATTTTATAATTTTCTGTGTCTTATCCTGAGATAGTGAAATTATTTGATTTTTGCCCAGGCCAGAGATTTATTGTAGAAAAGCCGGAGCCCTCTTGTTATCCTCTTGGTAATGGCACTTGACATGAAGTAAAGTTCAAACAGGAAAGTTGATTTTTATTAAACAGGCACGATTGGGTTAGGAACAGGCAGGGGACAAGAAAACTGAGGTAAATTTTGTAGTATTTACAGTTGATAATACTTTGCACTGGAAACAGAATATTGTTGAAGCTTATTTACTTAGACACTCAGTTCTTAATAGTGAGAGGTTTGTTTGTTTCTGAGATTTCTTAACAGCAACAATTTGTATTAATAAGATTCATATAACTATCTTAGTTTCCTGGAGGCTAATACTTTCTTCCAGTACTTAATTCCCTCCTTTGTGGGATTATAGAGCTCCCTTTGACTCAAGAGGAGTCTAAGACCGTTCAATTTTTCACACCAGCCTGGGGTCCCTTCTGAACTGAACCCACTGAATAACTGAGAAGGGAATAGTCTCCATTTCATAGAAGCAATATTCCTTTTATATTTGGTTATACTGGTGGTTTCAACCTACTGGCCAATCTATTCTGCCAAACTCAATCCTCAGTTATTGACACTGTGAATAAATGGTTTTCCACTTGGCTGACTCTTAAACTGAAGTTCCCAGTTTTGAACTTTTCCTCAGATTCTGGTAGTATACTGTAAGGGTAAGGAGTTCTGTCCCTTCAATTTACAAGTGACTTTGTCTGAGTCCCTCTGGCAGACACACCAACTCCAACTACCTGGCTACTGACACACCAGAGATGAAAAACAGTTGAAGAAAGCCCCTTTCCCTCAGCACTCAGCTGATATTAACATTCTCCTAGCTGGCACTTACCAATCAAAGAGAAAGGAGAGAGGTGCATGCAGGCAACAGCCTGTCAATCAAATGGTGCTTCACTGTGAGGTATTAACCCTTAATCTCCCAGCTTTCTGAATGTGGTGCACAAAGCATCTGGGTTTTGGAACTCAGTTCTTCATGCACACCCATTCCCCAAGTGATGCCTGCTCCATGGGCAGAGGAAGGCAAAAAACCTCCAGCATCCCTCGGCCAATCTGGCTTGCAGGAAATTCCTTCCTGACCCCAAAGTGGTGACTGCCATTAGCCTGGACATGTAAGAAACAGCCATGAGAGCCGAGCACTGGCTCATCCCTTCCCGTCCTCCCTCTCATGATTTGCCTAAATTCACAGAATCAGCATTGCTATCAGATGGCTATCTAGTCTCTGTTTGAAAACCTCCAAAGAAGTTCCTGAGGAAGCCTGTTCCACTGAGGAACAGCTCTAATTGTCAGGAAGTTCTTCCTAATGTTTAGCTGAAAAGTCTTTTGATTTGGTTTTTGTTATGTCTTAGCTATATTAGAAGCCATGTGAAGCTTGAGAGCAAAGTAAGGATTGTAAGCTCCAGCAGGGGTCACAAAGCTTCTGTTAGCATCTTAGAGAAGTCTATGGTTACATCCGGTTGTGTGACTGCACTCACTGGGCTGGCACTTCCTGAAGAAGGCATGGGTTTCGGATGCTTTCTTTGTCTTTTTCAGTTACATCTTTGAGGATATTTACATTCAAAGTAAAGTTGCCAAAAGTCTCTCAAGTCTGCAAATTGCCTAAGTCTCTTGTAAGTTCTTTAATATAGTCTCTTTTCACTTTTAGTTCTACCCCCCTTCTGTTTTAAGTCCGTTTTTATTTTGATGGGTGGGTTTCCCGTCCCCCCCACTTGCTTTAAGGGGGACTTTCAGCCGGTTCTCTGGTGTTTGCTTCAATCAAACTCACTTTTAATGTAGATCATGTAGATCATGCTGTTTATCGTCTAAAATGCTCAACCTCCACATGCTTATCCTGGTGTGTGTCTCTGAGTCCAGTACTGGAACACAGTGGCGAGACCGTCGGGGCATCGGAGTGCCTTAATTCACCAGCAGTGTGCCGGGGAAGAGGCAATCCTCGGCGCCCCATGGCTAGGAACCCTGTGCAAGGGTTCCAGGGGAGTGCATACAATTGCACCCCCTCTCCATCTGCTGGTTCACGGATCGCACCCTTGGGAGCTCCTGAGTGATGCATCTGCCATTAGAGTGCCAAAACTGGAAGTCACCATTTATAAAGATGTTGAACAACACAGGGCCCAGGAGGACAAATCCCTGAGGCACTCCACTTGTCACTTCTCTCCAAGAAGATGAGGAACCATTCACAAGCACTCTTTGGGTACAATCTGTCAATCAATTACAAATCCACCTAACAGTGGGTTACTTTTGATATGAGTTGCATGAGGGTTCCCATGGTCCAACTGTGCTCTTTTATAAACAAATATGACGACAGTGGTGACTTTCTCACATGCATGAGGGCCCAATTTGGCTTTAGAGCATGGGGGAAGAAGGGCTTCAGCCATTTTCTGATGCCGAAATTGCTACTAGTGGCCCCTATTTGCCTAGCTGTGAGGCTGCACATGTACTAACTGCAGCAGGTAGATTTGCACAATGAGGCAAACAAATGGAGCAGTAGAGAAGGATGAAGCACCTCTTCCCCTATGATGAAATCCTGAGCCAAATCAGACCCTTGAGTACTTGGGAATGTTAGTTACTGGACATGAATCCAGTAATGCAGAGAGGAGGGAAGACACAAATAACTAAAAGAACTGATGCCTAAGGTAAACTTTGGATAGATAATTTATTCCGAAATGCCATTAATCTCCTTTTCCCCTCATGGACAGGAGCACGGCAGCTTGGGTATGTGCCCCACAATTTCCACAGTGATAAGAGACACAAGGATGCATTTAATTTCTCCCCATCTCCCCATCTTCCCGAAGCAATACTTTCATGTCTTTATAAACCAAAGGCACAACTGCATCCCTGCCCAGTTTCCTGCTCCTGGTATACTTAAAGTTTTTAGCAATCTGCTTCTTGCGTTCTCTTTTTGCTTACTTTATTACCAACTTAGATTTCTTTTGCCTGAAGCTATGCTCCTTTCTGTTGAAATCCTTTAGCCAAACCTTCCATTTTTAAAAGGATCCCCCCCCCCCGATTTTATAACTACCTTGAGTATGTTTCCTTGGTCCAGGTGAGAAAAATTTCAGTAACTCAGACAGATAATTTGGTGAACATAGGTTCCAGAAGATCTAAACTACTTGGTGCCTTGATATATGCCCCTGGTTTGATCTGTATACAGAGGGAGGTCTGGAACTGCCTCACACAAGTCAGAATACTGATCTATCAAGTTCAGTATTGTCTATTCTGACTGACAGCAGCTGTTCACGGTCTCAGGTTTCCACATCGGCTCCTACTTGCTACTTTTAGCTGCAGATGACAGTTACTGAAACTAGGACCTTCTGCATACAAAGCAGATGCTCTACAGTCTTTCAAAGGAAGGAGCCATCACCAAAGCAAAGTACATGTGTCATAGAAAGATTTAGAGGACCTAAGGCAGCCTGTGCTGCCAGTGGATGGCTTGATTACCTCTCACTCTGACATCAAGCACTCTTGGCCACAGTTTACTAGGAGAATGACATTCACCTTTTGTGTGAGGTATGGTATTTTTCTGGTTAATTTGTAGCAGGGCTAGGGATGTTGGAACACCTGTTGATTTGGCTCATGTGCTGCTTGCCAGTCACAAGTAGGAAGCTGACCTCAGGCACACTGTCAGGGTTCTTAGTCAAGACACTCAACAACATTCCTTCAGAAGTTTCAGTTTACTGAGAGTAGTACTTGAGACACCATGAACATTTGTGTCAGGAATTGCGGGAAAAGAAATAGTGTCTACAATTATACCCTTTCAAACCCGAACCTCCTGGTACAGCAAACCCAATAAACAAGCACCTGTAAATTCGAGCAAACTACAGCCGTTACATTCTCAGCGGTCCCAACAGAGCCAGACCTTCAAGGCCATGGAACAGATAACAGAGTGCAGCAGATGAGACGCGGGGGATGGGAGGGAGAAGGAGCGAAGCTGAAAGAAAGGGATCCCACACATTCCAGACCATGGTGGCATTAGCTGACATCCTGCCCCCCAAGGGCCCCCCTCCACCCGGTTTCCCAGGGAACAGAGAACGGAATGCCCTGAGGAGGCGGAGAGCATTGACACCCGAAGACTCCACCCACTCCCGCTGCTCTGGCCCAAAATCAACCCAGTTAACCAGATAATACAGATTTCCTCTTTTCCACTTCGAGTCCAGTATGCGAGAGACTTCAAAATGTTGTTTGCCATTCACCATCAGTGGGGGTGGCCGGGAATGAGTCAGCCGCCAGACGTTGGGTTCTGGGTCTTGTTTTAATAGACTGTAGTGAAAAACAGGATGCACATATTTAAGATTTTTGGGGAGGCCAGTTCCACCGTCACCTCATTGATCTTATGAGATACCGTGAATGGCCCCACATACTTCCAACCCAGTTTATGACTGGGCTGTAACCCTTTAATATTTTTTGTAGACACGTACACTGAATCACCCGGGTTCACCTCCCACCCCACAGTCCATTTTTTGTCTGCTTGCTTTTTGTTTTTTTAATACGTTTATTTTTGTAAGTTTTCTATATATTACATCATATCTTTTGTCTCCTTGCTTTACATAAATCGTTAAATTCCCCCATCCCTCCCTCTACCCCTTGTTCGTTGGTCCTTCATTCACAGCCACGGGCACAAAGTCTGAATCTTCCACTGAATGTCCTGTCTTCCTTCCGATGTTATCCACTTTAAATAGATCTTCCATCTAGTTTTAATTTCTTTGGTTTTATCCTCCCATGTGGTCTTCTAGCGCAGCTTCTCGATGATGTCCGACTTCACAAATTCAAACAAATGGGTGTGCCAGGTATCTATTGTCCATTTACTCTTATCTTTCCAGCCCAGAACGATCACTGCCTTGCCTGCTAACACCATAGCTTTGAGTATAGCCTGGGTTTCCTTATTAACTGCCTTATTTCCTAATATACCCGTTAACATTAGTTTGAAGTCATACCGATATTGCAGAATCAAGCATTGTTTAGAGAATTGGATAAACTGACAACTAAGTTTATCTGGCAAGGAAAGAAGGCGAGAATAGGGTTAAAAATGTTGCAGGATGTGAAAGGGCGAGGCGGATTTGGAGTCCCAAATTGGCTTTTATATTATAGAGCTACGGCACTAATTTGGATTAGAGAGTGGGTTACTCTTGAAGATACAAGATTGTTACAAATTGAAGGACTTGATTTATTACTTGGATGGAATGCATTTTTTTGGTATGAGAAAGCAAATTCCCAAAAGTATTTTAAACAGCATTGGTTGAGAGCCTCTTTACTTAAAGTTTGGGACGGAATTCATAAAAAATATTATACTAAAAGATCGAGACTAATAACACCATTAGAGGCCTTTGTGCTGCCGAAATTTTATACAGGAGAAGAAATGTTGAGGTATCAGGACATTTTGGACAGTAAGGACAATCTTAAGCTACCAGAACATCTGTCCTGGTGGCAAAAAGTACAGCTGGAATCAATATATTTGAAGGACAAAAAAGTGGGATTTAATGGTAAGATAACTGAACTGGAAAATGTTATGTTAACAGCAGATAGTAAAATGATAAAGAAAATATATAAAATGTTGTTGGATGATACAATGGTAGAGGAAATTGTGAAGACTAATATGATTGTATGGGCTCAGAATTTAGGGCATACTATAAATCTTGAAGACTGGGGCAGATTTGGGAGAAAAATATTAAAATGACTAATGCTATAACATATAAAGAAAATATGTACAAGATGTTTTATAGATGGTATGTTACACCTGATAGACTGGCTAAGCAAAGAGTAAAAGGGGTACATTTTACCATATGTGGTGACTATGTGACCAATGAAACAGGAGTTTGTGAATAAACTTTTTGAAACAGCAGAAAATGATAAACTGACTCTAGAAATGAGAGTGAGTAAAGAGTGGACATTTCAAAAAACATGGAAAAAGTTTTATGATTGGTATAATGCAAATGTAATAGAAGACTAGGCAAGGACAACGTAATGGACTTGAGAACACAGAAGATAGAAGAATGGAAAGTATTTGATATAGAGTTGCACATAAGCATATAATGTAACTGTGCTCTTGGTATATATGTTATGTGTAGTAGAGTGTTTGGTTGTAGTGTGTAGATTTGTTTGTTGTAGATTTAAAAAATTAATAAAAGTGTACCTATGGGTACTTTAAAAAAACCATTAGTTTGAAGTCTACATTCAATGAGATTTTACATATCTTCTTTATAGTTTGTATTATTTTTAACCAAAAGCCTCTAACCTTTGGACATTCCCACCACATATGGGAGAACCAACCCTTAAATTGTTTACAATGCCAACACATAGAGCTCGATCCTGGAAACATGTTTGCCATCTGTGCTGGTGTTTTATACCACTTTGTAATAAATTTATGTTCCAATTCATTAAATTTAATAATTTTGGTTTCTTCTATTCCTTTCATTATTTTATTTGTGTCGATTTCGGATATCTGAGCTTCCTTGCACCATGTTTTCTGTAGATATAATATCGCCTTATCTTTATTGGATATCATTTTCTTGTAAATATATCTTGCTAATCCTTGTTTGACTTTTTGCATCCTATTGTATATTTCTTCAATCGGTTCTTCTGTCCAAATATTCCCTTTTTCATTAACTTGTTTAATCATTCTATACAGACCTGTAGTTTTTAACCAGTATTGTCTCCCTACCTCCTCGGTTAATTCCTGTGCTGGTATTAGGGTACCTCCTCTGAATAAATCTCTTAGCCTGTAGTATCCCTTTGATCTCAATAGTTGTCTGCTTGCTCTTTGTAAGATGCTTTGGCCTAATGCAGAGTTTTCCCCACTAATGGCCATGCCTTGTGTAAGGTCTCACACCAGTCCAGCACCTCTCTCCCCTGTGACTCATTCCCCGTGAGGAAAGGAAAAGGGTCCCCCTCATAACCACAGACAGCCTTGAACAAAGATACCTCTGTGGAGGATTGGAGAGCATTGTTGTAGCAATATTCTGCAAAAGGCAATAAGTCCACCCAATCATCTTGTCGATAGTTCATAAAACACCTTAAGAACTGTTCCAAAGTCTGATTTACCCTCTCTGTTTGGCCGTCCGTCTCCGGGTGATAGGCACTGCTCAGGGCCCGTTCCACCCCCAGAGCCTTCAGCAGCTCCCCCCAAAACCTAGCAATAAATTGGGAGCCACGGTCTGAAATTATTTTCGGGGGGGTATGGAGCCTGACAACGTACTGCAGGAATGATTTGGCCAAAGCGCGGGTGCAGAAGGGGACAAAATGAGCTTGTTTGGAAACTGTATTTATTTATTTATTGAGATTTTTACCCCGCCCTCCCCGCAGAGCGGGCTCAGGGCGGCTTACAAGAGGCTAAGCCCATATAAAACAGATAAAACAATACAAACATTAATAACAGTTGTACTCAATTTAAAAACAAGATGGTCTCCAGATACATGCCAGATGGTAAACAGACAGTTCTCCAGGGATGATGTTAACCTATAGCCTATCCCAACCAGGTAAATCCAGTGGTATCAGTCACGCAGAAATTGTGGTGGATCTTCCCGGGGCATCCTTAACCCCGATGTTGTCCACCGCATTGGTGTGACTCATTCCAGACCATGGTGGCATTAGCTGACACACACAAACCCCCTCCTCCACAGACCCTGCCACCACCACTGCCACATGGTGGCTACCCCTGTGCCTTCCCTACCTCACTTTGACACATGACATGCTAACCACTCTGGAGCTAAGGGAGCTGGAGGCAGTATTTCAGCAAGGCCTCTCTTGGCATATTTGATTTCTACAGAACCAGAAGCAGTGGTAAGAATTTCTGAGCTTAGAGCATGGTGATTCACTCATCAATGAGCATTAGGCAGGGAGCTTATGTGACATCTGCCTAAATGCATGTTAGATCATACCGGCACTGTGAGTTGAAAAACTAGTCAATCTAACAGTGCCCCCCAACACGGCAGATTCTTTAAGTCTTAATAAGGCTGTGCCTGTTATTTATTTATTTATTATCAAATTTATACCCCGCCCTCCCCACAAAGCGGCCTTAGGGCAGCTTCCATAAAAAAATAAATACATTAAAATTACACAAATATTTAACCACACAAATAGAAACAATATAAATACAAAGTGCTGGTGGCAGTTAAAAATTAACCTAGATGGTATATTGTCAGAGTAAATTTCCTGTAATCCATTATGATTGTGTCTTGTCTCCTTATTTAGTGGGTGGGTGTGCATTGATTAGCTACTGTGGGAGGTTTTCTGCAGTATGAAGGCTGATTCTGTTGAGTCATTTGGAGCTGGCTGCTGTGCTGTGACTCAGTGCAGTGCTTCTGGTTACTCCCATCCCTTCCTTTTTACCCTTTGTTGCCTGGGTTAACCTGTCAAAAGGTTTCTGCCTTGGGGGGTTATTTGATGAATTCTTCCCAGCCTTACAGTTCTATACATTTAATTACATCCACTGCACATATTTATTGTGCATATTGTTATCTCAAATCATCAAGCTGTTTATTTGTCTGAAAACTATGAGAAACACACTCCTTCAATTAATTAATATTCAGAGTTCATTATGCATCATCAGCTGTACACCAATGATTTTTTTAATAACACTGCTCTTCTAAATTTCTGTTCATATGTTTGATGAAAACCACATTAGACAGCTCACCTTCTGTGTTAATCAATATTGAAGTGCTGATGCAAGTTGGTGCTGTGTCCTTCGTACAAAATGAGCATAAAATAAGATTGCATCTAAATAAGCATAAATTCAGTTTAGTCAAATTGTGATCGATGAGATCATCTTTCCAGAACGATTTGCAAATGTGGTGGAAACAAGCTGTTTTATGTAAGTGCAAATGACCATCTTTTTAAAAGATGCAGATGATGTGGGATTGTGACAGTTGTTCCTATGGCAACCTGCTATTCCACTGCATGCATCATCATATATATTTCAGGAACCGAATGTTGGAAAGAGAGGGAGTGGGAGTATGAACATGTGCTGGAACCAATTAATTCCGAAGCGAAGCTGATATTAAAATGCTTGACCCTCCAAGGTGAAATCCAAACACTTTAATGTGCTTTAACCTGCTTGACACTGGGAAGTGTAGTTATGCTCATAAAAGAGCTCCTTTCTGATCCTGTTCAGTTCTCTTCATGATCTGAGTTACTTCATCATTCATTGCCCAGAGCTTGTGGTTGTTTTGACCCTGAGAGATCAGAAGAACTGATAGAAGCTGAGCATGAGTTACATTCTTTTCTGATTCTTGCATGCCCATAAAGTCACAAAGCTGGTTAGAAGCAAGGAAGCAGCTAACTGAGTGGAAGTTACTCATTTCACTAGAACCCATTAGTGGAAGAGAGACAAATGGTAAGTTGCTATGCATTAGTGAATGTAATGCAAAGCACAGTTCAGTGTAATTAAGTGTAAGTGAAATCACTGTGATAGCTGTCGTTTTTGATGTGTCTATGACTGAAGAATGTTTATATGAGTTCTATATTCTGATTGGTAGCATGTACCTTAACACACACAACCTTTCCTAATGAAAGCTATGGCCCACATGATCATTTCAATCATGTCAGTGCTTTCTGTAAAACTGGTATCAGATTATCACATCCATAGATTTTATCAATTTTCTAGCATTTTGTGGATTGAACACAATGATCATGTAACCACTGTGGGCTGCAGATGACACAAGCTTTACCATGAAGATGTTTGATAGACAAACATACCATGTTTAACAGTCATGATCACCTGTGAAATGAACCTCCAGTCTCTTTGCCTGTATGCCATAGTACCTCAAAGAGGTGATGAACAGCTTTGCAGCTGTGCAGTAGCTGTGGAGGTGGGCTTTCATTTCCCTGTGGTGGTGGAGCTTCATTTCCCTGCTTTTCAGGATCTTTTGCATCTGCTAGTGCATATGATGAAAATAGCATTAGGCAGTTCACCTTTGGTAGGTGACATCAATTCTATCCAATGGTCAAGCGTATTCAAATTAAGAAACATGAGGGAGAACTGCACCTCCCATAATATTGCATGAAAATGCCCTGTAGAACATTGATAACACAGACTTCAATGAACACCAAATGCTAAGACTTAAAAAAAAAATAACAACAGTGTTTATAATCACAAACTGGCTGGTTCGCTTGTTATTTATTTGTACAATTGGCTACTGAGCAGCAAAGTAGAACTACCACTGGGTTAGGTGAGAATATGCAAGCATGAAACATTGCCAATTGCACTGTACTGTGCTGGTACTGTTTGAATATGAAAAAAGTAACCTGATTAATAGGCTCCTTTTCAAACTTAAAAAATTACATCTCCTTTTCAAAAATGGTATATAGATTGTGAGCCGAACTCATGGGTGTTTGAGCATCCTTACTGCCTCAGATTTGTGACCTAGTATTTGTGCTTTGCCTCCAAGGTGGTCAGTTCATGACCAGTTCTACAGGCCTAAGCCTGAACAGTTGCAGTTAAAAATATTTAAAGGATATTATGAAAATTGATCAAACCTACCAGTCGTTACCCATTTTGTGATGGTCCACATGAAAATGAATGACACAGCCATAAACTCCATCACAAACATTAAGACTAAGAAGTACTCTGGAGGAAGCTGAAGGGAATGGAGGCACAGGTGATATTCCCTTTGATTCTTCCTGTCAGAGGAAGAGGAATGTGACAGGAACAGAAAATAATAGAAGTTACACTGGCTGTGTTGGTGGAATTTGGATTCCGGGACCATGGGCTGGGTTTTCTGGAAGACAGCCTACTTGCACATGATGGACTTCAGCTATTTAGGTCAGGGAAGAATGTGATTGGCAGGTACCTGGGAAGATTCATCAGGAGGGCTTTAAACTGACACCACAAGGGGAAGGAGATGACCAACATAGGGGTTTTCCATGAAGGAGAGCAAAGAGCAGAGACCCACCTGTGAAGCCCAGGTCAAATGGAGCCAAGGGTGATGGGCTTCAAGTGCCTATGTACCAATGCCCAAAGCTTGGACTATAAGAAGGAAGAGCTTTAGCTTCTAATGCAAACAGAGGGATATGATTTAGTAGGCATTACAGATACTTGGTGGGATGTAGTAGTGGATTCATATAAGGTGTTCAAGAAAAACTGAAAGGGTCAACAAAGAAAGTGGTAGGGACCTTAGGGGGAAGTGACCATGTCCTCCTAGAATTCCTTTTGCTGTGGGTGGTTGAGGAAGTTTGTTGCCAGACATGTATGTTAGATTTAAATAGAGCAGACTTTAGTAAACTCAGAGGCATGATGAGAGTAATTTGATGTACAAGAATGCTAGAAGGGAAAGGAGCAAGTGAAGGGTGGGCTCTCCTAAAACAAAAGCTCTTGCAAGCTCAAGCCCTCACTATCCCAACAACATGGAAACATGGTAGGGGATCCAAGAATCCCATGTGGATTAACAGAGAACTCTGTGATTAGCTAAGGAAGAAAAAGGAAATGTTCAAGTAATGGAGCAAAGGACATAACCCTGAAGTAGAGCATCTGCAGGTTGCTAGGCACTGTATGTTAGCCATCAGAGAGGCCAAAGCTCAGAGAGAGATGAGGTTGGTCAGGGAGGCTCACTACAACAAGAAAAAGGTTCTTCAGCTATGTGAGGAGCAAATGAAGAAGTAGAGTTGGTTTTTATACCCCATTTTTCACTACCTGAAGGAGTCTCAGAGCAGCTTTCCCTTCCCAACAAACACCCTGTGAGATAGATGGAGCTAAGAGGGCTCTAAGAGAACTATGACTGATCCAATATCACCTAGCTGTCTGCATGTGGAGGAGTGGGGAATCAAACTGGATTCTCCAGATTAGAGTCTGCCTCTCTTAACCACTACACCAAAGCTGACTCTCAAGGTAAATGCAAGGTAAGAGGTAAGAGGCACTCTGTTGGGTAAAAATGGAGAAATTGACAGAGGATAGAGAGAAAGCAGAAAGGCTCAATGCCTATTTTGCCTCAGTTTTTTCCTGCAAAAAAGATAACAGGCTTATCTAGAGATGGTAGTAGGCAAGGCATGGCATCCGGGCTGTTTGTTCACATGGACAGAGAGTTTGTTGAGAGGCACCTGGCTGCAATGGATGAATATAAATACCCCAAGTCAGATGGTGTGCACCCGAGAGTGCTCAAAGAACTGTCTAGAAAGCTTGCAGAGCTTTTGTCCATCATCTTCAAGACCTCTTGGAGGATGGGAGATGTACTACAAGACAAAGTGGGTGAATGATATCCCAGTCTTCAAAACAGGGAGGAAATATGACCTAGAAAGTTACAGGCCAGTCAATCTGACCTCTGTCCCAGGGAAGACACTGGAGCAGATTTTAAAGGGGTCAGTCTGTGAACATCTGAAGGATAAGGGATATAGGGAGCGGTGGCGCAGGCAGTTAAACGCCTGCCCAGTAACATCCTCCGAGCAGCCACTATGGCTGTTCGAGTACCACCGCGGTCGAGGTGAGCTCTCGACCTTCGTCCCAGCTCCCGCCTACCCAGCGGTTTCGAAAGCAACCTAATTGCAAGTAGAGAAATGGGTACCCACCCTTAGAGGGGTGGGGGGCACCCTGTATGGCTGGTTGGAAGACGACGGCGGCGGTGAACACCGACTTGGAATGGACGGCGCGGTGGCGTGGCATTGCGGCGGCGGACGGGCGCGATTGGAGGAGCGCGATCGAGCGATCCCTGGTGGCTGAGAGTGAATACACCGAAGCTGCCATAAAGAAGAAGGAGCGTGCGCGGACGCCAAGCACCAGCCCAGCGGAGCTGGAAGGGACGTTGCCGGGCTGGAAGCAGGCGAAGCCGCGCGCCTCAGGAGGAAAGAGCCACCACCGAACGCCAGAAAAAGAACACCCGCCAGTCCAGAGACCCGACCGGAGCCGAGCCAAGCCGATAAAAGAAACGACAACAACAACCACCACCACCATAGGGGGGTGCCGGTAGGCTGTCCCATCCCCGTATACACTGTGGCCCTAGTTAGGGAAAATGGTGACTAGCACCACCAAACTTGTAAGCCGCTCAGAGACCCCTACCAAGGGATTCGAGCGGGATATTAAATTGAAGGTTAAATAAATAAAAATAAAAAAATAACTTGGTGATACGAGAAAGTCAGCATGTATTTGTCTCCAACAGGTCCTGTCAGACCAACCTTGTTTCCTTCTTTGATTGATTAACAAGCTTACTGGGTCATGGAAAAGCCATTGACATTGTTTACTTGAATTTCAGTAAAGCTTTTGACAGGATTGCCCATGATGTTCTGATGCCTAAACTGGAGGACTGCGGACTGGATTTTAGGATAGTTAGGTGAATAGGGAACGTTGGAGAAAAGCACCCAAAGAGTTGTTTTCAATGGCATGACATCTGACTGAAGTGAGAAATACAGTGGGGTGCCAAAGGGCTTGTTTCTGGGCCCAGTATTTTCAATGTTTTCATAAATGATAGGGATGAAGGGGTGGAGGGACTTCTCATTAAATTTGCTAAGGGATGAAGGGGTGGAGGGACTACTTATTAAATTTGCGAATGACACCAAATTGGGAGAAGTAGTAAACACACCTGTTACCCAAATCATCAACACATGTGCAGCCTCTGTAACTAGCAAAAGTTTCCTTCGTCTAGTGAAGAGAAAACATGTGTGATGTGGGGTAATAATTGCCAAGACTGTAACCTGTATATACGGAGATTGAGATACAGACCAACACCCAAAAGAAATGAAGGGGAATAAGCTCTTTAAAAAGAAAATAAATTCATTTAATTAACAGAAAGATATTCAATTTAAGTTAGGTAAATAAAATTAGAGGTGCTCCAGAAAGGAAATAAATGCACATGTGAAGTACGAACAGAGTTTAAACCCTTTCCCTTACAAACTGCCAGAAGTACAAGCTGGGTTTCAAAGAGGTAGAGGAACTAGAGATCAAATTGCCAACATTCGCTGGATTATGGAGAAAGCAAGAGAGTACCAGAAAAACATCTACTTCTGCTTCATTGACTATGTTAAAGCCTTTGACTGTGTGGATCACAACAAAGTATGGCAGGTCCTTAAAGAGATGGGAGTACCAGACCACCTCACATGTCTCTTGAGAAACCTGTATAAGGGTCAAGAAGCGACAGTTAGAACCAGATATGGAACAACTGATTGGTTTAGCATAGGAAAAGGAGTACGACAAGGATGTATATTACTACCTTGCTTATTTAATATATATGCAGAGTACATCATGCGAAATGCTGGCCTGGATGAATCACAAGCGGGAATTAAGATTGCTGGGGAAAAGATCAACAACCTCAGATATGCAGGCAATACCACTATAATGGCAGAAATTAAAGAGGACTTAAAGAGCCACTTGCTCAGGATAATAGAGGAGAGCACAAAAGTGAGCTTGAAGCTCAACATCAAAAAAACTAAGATCATGGCATCCAGCCTCATCACTCCTTGGCAAATAAAAGGGGAAGTCATGGAAGTAGTAGCAGACTTCACGTTCCTGGGATCCCAGATCACCGCAGACTGTGACAGCAGCCATGAAATTAAAAGACGCCTGCTCCTTGGGAGGAAAGCGATGGTGAACCTAAACAGCATGATAAAAAGTAGAGACATCACCCTGCCAACAAAAGTCTGCATGTTCAAAGCAATGGTATTCCCAGTAGTCATTTATGGCTGCGAGAGTTGGACTATAAGGAAGGCCGAGTTCCGAAAAATAGATTCTTTTGAACTATGGTGCTGGAGAAGACTCTTGAGAGTCCCTTGGATTAAATCAAGATTAAAAGAAATCAACCTTGACGAGTTTTCCCATAGAGTTTTTCCTCGGATGACCGTGGCCCTGCCCCCAGCATGCCCGGCGTGGGCGCGGCACTTCCAGGTGACGTGCACATCGGGCTGGAGTTCCTCCCGGGGCCTGATCCACCGGCGGCGGTGAATGGGCCTCTGGGGCGGGGGTTTCCCCGCCCCCCGGGGGGACTTGGCAAGCCTATTTACAGGTATGGATTCAATTTATTTCTTTCACACATGCCTTAAACCATGAGGATTTTCAAGAAAGGGTACTGTTGTCATCAGTGTTGCTATCTGTGGTGTTTTTAAAAATGGTCCTAAAATATTGATATATCAGTGTGTATCAATGTAGTGTTATAATGTCCATTTAAGCAGGTTCTATGAATTCCCAGCTTGCTTTTTAAAAAATAAGTCTGTATCCTCTTATCTCATGGAAAAAGGCATAACTCTGTAAGGGAAAGGGCTAGAGACTTTCTTTTAAAATGAAAGCTGGGTATTCAGAGAAACTCCTTAAACTATAATTCCAATACTACATCAATGTATCAATATTTTACAGCTGTTTATTTTTAAGAAAACTGAAATCACTCATCTTCAGGAGAGAAAGGGAATGATTTAATGATGATGACACTCCAATCATCAAAACGTGGTTCTGGAGGTGGGGGGGAGGCAAAGAAAACCAACAGAAATACTACGTACAAGGAAAAAGCTGACAGAAAATCAGCTTCCAGGAAAAGATTGAGGTAAAAGTGGTTTCCAAAGAACCAACTGGGGAATAACCAAAAAGACTGAGGTGAAAACTAGAGGCACAAAAATGCATACAGAAATTGAAGGATAAATTGAAACAATATGGGGTCAGAACTGACAGAATAAACCCATGTGGAAAAGCCCTATGAATGATTACTCCCTAGGGCTTTGCATAGAGATTAAACAGCATGAGGGATAAGAATGAGCTCTGTGGAATCCTGCAGAACAAGTCCCACACTTTACTATCATAACAGTTCTAAATTTACAAGTCAGTTTCTCTTTGAATGTATATATATAAGTGAATATACATGTAGAATATATTCATGTAGAATATACATGTAGAATATACATGTAGAATAAACTTCTTGAGTGTGTGATTTGTCTGATTTTTTGACCTTGGGACAAAATTGTTAATTGTTACTATATTGTTTTAAGCATCCTCTGCAAAAGTAGCATTTTGTTACATTTGAAATAATATTCCATAAAAAGCAAGGAAGGCACTAAAAGCACATCATGCAAATTTGTTTCTGATCATTTAGCAAAGTAAAATCTGGCTGAATCGAATTAGAAGGCAGAGTCTTCTTTGTAAAGAGTCTCTTAAAAATTAGTGATGCAGTCAAAATTCACTCTAGTTAAGAGTGGTGCTCAACAGAAAGCATACATTCCATTTTCTTTTCAAATTCATGTTAGTTTGATTTTCTTAAAGATATGTGCAATGTTGTTTGGTTATTAAAATGATTCACATGTTTAAAAGATCCTCTCAGCAAACTGTTGCTGGAACTAATGTGTTGCAGTTTCCAGTCTCACTCTCCAGCTCAATCTGCTACTCTGTTTTGTTTACACCTCATTGAATTTCCTTTTGTCTTTCCATCCTTGCTCTGTTGATGAAGTCATCTGTCTGCATTTTCCCCACTGACTTTCCCAAAAAAAAAAAAAAGATCCAGAAAGCTGTACATCTCCTGCACAAGTTAATAAGGCAAGCCAAATGATCCTATAGTTTGACGGCAGGGCATCACAACAAATAAAAGGACTTCAAGCAGAGTTCAGTCTACCCATGTTACCTCTCAAGGCTGAAATCTTCTCAAAGACAATTATGTGTCTGGAAATCTTGTAGCTAATGCTCTCCAAACAGTGACATGGCAGAGAAGGTTTTTTTAATTATTATTTCATCTTACACTTACACATGTTAATTTGTTTCAAGTGTGATATAAGCTCTTTATGAAGGTGTGAATATTTGATAGGGAATGGCACAAAGTCCAACTAAGGAGAGCTCATAATAATAACCATAGGTCATTTTCCAGTTGCCACAATCAGGGAGATCTATATATCTAATAGCGAAGCCACCCCCTGTGTGCGAATATCTAAATCTGCACATCGGGGGCACCTGGGGGGCAGGGAGATTTTCCTGTGCACGTGGGGCAATGCTTAGGTGTGCAGAAAAATATGAAAAGTTGGAAAAATATTTAAATTACCTAAAAAGTAAAAATTAAAAGAGCGTTCCCTGCACATGTGCAGAGAACGCTCTTGGAACTGGTGGGCCGGCGGCTGGAAGGCGCTCAGGTCTCACCACCGGAGCCGGGGTGAGGGGGAAGGAGATAGGTGGGGCCCAAGCCAGGAGGGAGGAGATTGGGAGGCCTGAGCAGCTGGAAGCCACTCAGACCTCGCCGCCAGAGCGGGGGGGAAGGAAATCGGTGGGGCCTCGGGCAGGGGGGGAAGAAGAGTTCAGCGGGGCCTGGCAGCTGGAAGCCTCGCCGCTTGAGCAGGGGGGAAGGAGATTGGCGAGGTCACTTAGGCCTCGCTGCTGGAGCCTGGGGGAGGGGGTGA
>NW_015175368.1:768310-768423 GCF_001447785.1 Gekko japonicus
CACAACAATGCCTTTGAGATTGGTTAGCTCAAGAGGTAGTGATTGACCACATCTAGTGAGCTTTATAGCTCAGTGAGAACTTGAACCAGGGTCTTCCAAGACCAGCATTTATC
>NW_015175368.1:768834-803515 GCF_001447785.1 Gekko japonicus
GTGGGGAGCCGGCCGGTTCGGAGCTCGTCCGAAACCCGGCCGCAATGCAGCGCCATCAAACCGGAAGTCCACTCCTCTGCATTATCACATGGCTTTATTTACTTTCACTTTCCAAGGCCAGTAAAAGCCCAAATGAAAGTCTAGATATTTTGGAGAGAGCCCCTCTCACCATCAGAGCATTGTGTTTAATGCCTTCCCAGTTGCACCTGGAGTCTGAATGCACACATTTTAGCCTTGAACTGCTACTGAGCCCCTGCAGAAGTGATTTAAGCAAGAAAGAGATAGATATTTCTTTCCTTTACAGTGCAACAGGAGAGAGAGAGAGAGAGAGAGAGAGAGAGAGAGAGAGAGAGAGAGAGAGAGAGAGAGAGAGAGAGAGACTAATTATGCCAGCTCCCCTCCTTCCTCCCCCTCCCACTATAGCACACTTAACCTTTTAAATGCCAGGATGCAGTGGTGTCTGATGCACATGGTCGCTTTGAAGATTGTATTGCTGTGCCCAGTAATTCCCACCCCCTGCAGTCTGCAGGAGATGCTCTATGAGAGAAGACGGGAGCTTGAAATCTCTTCCCCTCTCTCTCTCTAAAAAAGAAAAAGAAATATGGAAAGATAACACAAGTCCTCCTCTCGCAAGTCTTAAGCCACTTCCTGGTTGCTGCCACCACTGCAGGGGAATGAAGATGCTGGCGGCTGAGTCCACTGTAGCAATTCTGCTCAAGATGTGATAGAAGCAAGGCTGGAAGTCCTGGATGGCAGCACTCTCTGTGTAGAGCTGCAAAACAAATTGATCAAGGCCACTGGGTGCGCTGGAATAAATAGAGGAAGGGGCAGGCCCAGAACAGGAGCCATGTCACAGGGTCACCCTGAGCCAAGCCTCACTAGGGTTATGTGGTACACATGGCCGGCCTCCCAAGGAGTATTGCTGGGACTTGCCCCCGGTCCTCTCCATCTGGTTGACCATACAGCCAGCAGTGTGCTTCCTCACCTGCTCCTGTAAGTCGGGTGCTCCTTCTCATTCTAGATACACATTTTCATTCTAGAAACACATTTCCCCTTTAAGTCACCACGTTTTCTCACATCAGTACCCTGTACAATCCGTCTGAATAGCTTTGACATGATGTGATTCTAAGCTTTCTCAAGAAAAAGAAAAACTGTGATTTAGCATTTAGGATGGGGTTTCTTTTTCTATTAAAAAAAAGAAACTTCAAAATTTGTGGACAGGATTTTAGAAGTTTGCAGCCCAATGCAAACATGTGTTTGGTATTTAATTTTAATGTAAAGAAAAACATGTAAATGCAAAATATTTTAAATAAAACTCAGTCCTAGGAAATAGTCTTCTTTCAAAGACCATGAGATCCAGCAGAAAGTCCTGGGTTGAAGCTGCAACAGCCAGTGGGGGTTTCCAATTCAAAATTATTATTTTAATTCCATATGTGGAAATCAGGAGAGGCAGGAATATCACTTTTATTAAAAAGCAGGAACATGATGATGATGATGATGATGATGATGATGATGATGATGATGATGATGATGATGATGATGATGATGATGATGATAACAGAGAAACTCTGACAGAGGACAGATCTTGGGGTATGGGTGGACCGAAAGTGTGATGAGGCCACAAAAAAAGCTAATGCGATCTTGGAGTGTATCAACAAAAGCATAACATCCAAATCACAAAATGTCATAGTCCTGCTGTACACTGCATTGGTCAGGATGCACCTAGAGTATCGTGTGCAGTTCTGGATGCCTCACTTCAAAGGGACGTGGACAGAATGGAGCGTGTTCAGAGAAGAGCGATGAGGATGATTGGGGGCCTGGAGACTAAGCCCTGTGAGGAAAGCCCGAGGAGGTTGAGTGGGGACATGATTGCTCTCTTTGAGTATTTGAAGGGCTGTCACGTAGAGGAGGGCAGGGAGCTGTTCCTGTTGGCAGAAGAGGATAGGACTTGAAATAATGCGTTTAAACGAAGGGTGGGAAGGTACTGGCTGGATATTAGGAAAAACTTTTTTACAGTCAGAGTTGTGCAAAAGTGGAATCAGCTGCCTGGGGAGGTGGTGAGTTCCTCTCACTGGCAGTCTTTAAGCAGTGTCTGAACAATCACTTGTCTGGGATACTGTAGGCTGATCCTGCACTGAGTAAGGGGTTGGAGTAGATGGCCTGTATGGCCCCTTCCAACTCTGTGATTCTATGATTCGATGATGATGAAGAAGAAGGAGGAGGAGAAGAAGAAGAAGAAGTAGAGTCACAGTCAGATATTTGACTGTCAGGTGCTGTCTGCGATTTGAGATCTACCCAAGTTCTTGGGAACTGCAGATGTATCTTCACAGCACTCTTACTTTTCCAAGCAACACTGTCTTCGGGGGCTGAGCTGGTGCAATATTGTTTAGTGCCCACAATGTCCAGGTGTTTCTTGAGACTTCTAGGCATGGCTCCAAGGGCTCCAGTGACAACTGGCGTGATGGTATCCTTTTTCTCCCAGAGATGCTCTTACTCTGTTTGTAGATCTTGTTATTTGAGGTCTTCTGTTCTTTCTTTTTCATTCTGCTGTCTCCTGGGATTGCAACTTCAGTGATCCAAACCCAATTTCTCTTTTTTTGTACAGTTTTGATCATCATAATTAGTTGTTGAAAACAGCGATTATACAGACTCTGAAATTAATATGGTAATTTTGGAAGTTTCCCCTCTCCCCCTTATAAGCAGCAGTAGCAGAGAGGGAGAGGAAGAACATCCCAACCCCCAGCTAGTCCACAGCACACTGGACCTTTAAAGTTTAAGGACTATTATTTCCTTATCTTCTTTTATTTTCACATTTCTTTTAAAATCAATATTTTAAAATTGTAATTTAAAAATTAAATTTTAAAAATAAAACTTAATTGTTATTTAGATTTATTATTTCCTATGAGTGGAAGACCTAGCCTCTGGAGTTCTTAGAAAATAATGCATGCCTCTCTCCTCCTTAGCCACTCCTGCTGCCTCTCCTGCTCCATAATTCCCAGTTCCTAAATTATTGGAAACATCAGAACTGTAAATCACTGTGGAGGATTTTGCAGAACTGGAGTGGTGGTGCAGGCAGTACAACGTCTGCAGTAACAACGCTAGCGAACAGCCACTATGGCTGTTCAAGACCCACCGTGGCTGGGGTGAGCTCCTGGCCCTAGTCCCAGCTCCCGCCCACTCAGCGGCTCGAAAGCATTTGCAAGTGGACAAATGGGTACCTGCCCTAGGTGGCAGGGGGCACCCTCCTCCTGGTGGTGTGTGCCAGGAGTGCTGGCGGTGGTAGCGGCGGTAATGGCAGCAGAGCAGCTGGCGACCCAAGGATGCAGCGGCAGCAGAACCAGATGGAGGCAGAGCTGAGACGGCGTGACGGCAAGACAACGCAGCACGGCAGAGCCTAAGGGATGGACGCCGGAAGCTGCAGTCAGAAGCGGTCGCGCATCAGAGGAGTCCACCAGAAGCCTGCCGGAGGAAGCTGCCGGCCAGCCTGAGGTGCCGGGAACAGCATCCGAAGCCCGCCCAGAAAATCAACAAAGAGAGAACGCGCCACTTGGGTGTCGGTAGGCAGCCCCTCCCCATTCGAATTGTGGCCCTAGGTTAGGACAAAAACTACATAGTAGTATACCTGTAAACCGCTCTGAGACCCCTTAGGGGTCAAGGGCGGTATATAAATCAAATTGTAATGTAATAATGTAATATTTGATAACTGGTAGCTCAGACATTTTATAGGGCCAGCAATATCTCATTTCACACCCCTAGTTTCCAGTCGAAAAGTGTTACCTCGTTCCTCTGGGAGTTATCTGGATTGGATCCCAACCAAATCTCTCTGATTGCAGTCAAACACACTAAATAATCTACTTTCAATCCACTTTTAATGCACTTTCCAACTGGATTCTGCTAGTTCACACAGTATAAATCCTGTTAGAAGGTGCACTGAAAGTGGATTGAAAGTGGATTATTTAGTGTGTGTGACCGCAGCCTCTGTCTAAGGCTATAGTCACATACACTAAATAATCCACTTTCAGTGCACTTTCCAACTGGATTTTGCCAGTTCATACAGTAAAAATCCGGTTGGAAAGTGCACTGAAAGTGGATTGAAAGTGGATTATTTAGTATGTGTGACTGCAGCCTAAATGTCTATTTCTCTGAGACTCAAGGAACTATGGGTTAACTCAAAAGTTCTGTTTATTAGATTTTTAAAAATCTCATTCTTCCTGCAAAGTGTTCAGGATGGTATACATGCTCCCCTAC
The DNA here is from genome assembly GCF_001447785.1 of Gekko japonicus. NCBI lineage: Eukaryota > Metazoa > Chordata > Lepidosauria > Squamata > Gekkonidae > Gekko > Gekko japonicus. The sequence continues at coordinate 773,083 of NW_015175368.1, forward strand.
TTCATGTTACCCTGACAGAAACCCTGTGAGTGGGTTAGGTCACTGGTAGACAGTGAGGACCCAAACTCTCTGGTCATAATCTAGACTTGGTTATGTTACATCAGCACTTAAGGAGGCAGATGCTGGTGAAATACATTTCTTCTACCAGATGAATGCTCTTTGCCCCAGTGGAAGGCTCACTGCACTAGAGAAAGGCAGATCAACTTTGGCATCCAACTCAGTATTTTTAAAAACCAAGGGATTTATATCTAAAAATGGCTATATAAAACACATTTAAGAACCATATCTATTAGTGAATTGAAATCTTAGCTAACCTCCCATCAGTTTTCTAAAGCCAGTATAAACAGTCACATGAATGTACTCTTGCTAGAAAATAAATTATAGAAAATATAGGTCTCTATTCCCTCCTGTTCCCATTTCTCCACCTCAGAGGATTTCTTTCTACACCTTAACACAATATTTATCAGCACCCTCTGTAAAAGGGACCTAGTGAGGAACAGACCCTCCATCACCCACTTTTCCATATATTCCTCTTTCAATGGCTTTAACTAGGTGATTCTTTTAAGAATCTTTACAAAAAAACCCTCATATCATCACATGAGAGTGCTGAGGGAAGGAAAACAAACATTCCATTTAATGGCTTGAATAATCACTCACATTTAGGATGTTGGAACGAATTACTCTAATGGTACATAATCACGGAATTAAGACTTCAGAGTCATGTTAATGTTCAATATATTGTCCCATTCTTTAATGCAACCTTCTTATATCAATAATTAGACCTCATACAGAACATATTGTAGATGGGGTATCTAACTTAAAATGTGCAGCCAAATTAAAAATAATTGTTTTCCTTAACAGCAAAACACTTCTTTTGTTATTACAGCACTAAATTGCCTGCCTCCTTTTGTTAAGGGTAAAATATTTTCTGCTTTGTTTTATTCCCCAACCTCCTATAGCACTTGTCTAAACAGCTCATCTAAGTGAGACTGATGTTTCTCAAGGACTGTAAGTGATGAGAAGATCTGCCCTTTGCTCTTCAGTTATCTCTTCACAGTTATTGTCATGCTTATCTGCAGTTCTCTGAGAGAAATAGTTCCATTTTGCTGGGTTGCAAACATTCATTTATTCAGTCCACAGCTTTGCCTCCAGGCAAGCTAGGAAAAAGTGTACCAGATCTCATCTAGTGGTGTTGCTTAACTCTGAAAGAAAACAAAACAGGAAGTATGCTTCAGGTGAACAGTTCTTTGCAGTGTTTAGCTGTAATTTGGTAAGTAACTCACCAGTGATGAGACTGAAAGCCCTTCTGATATATTGGTTACCTTTTTGGTCAAATAAAGTGAGTCCAGAAATCAGTGTGTGTGTGTGGGGGGGGGGCATTAGCATGCCTAGAATTTTGAAAATTAGGCAATGAACATAGGGCATGGCATTCTCGGAAGTGAAGTAATGGCATTTGGCCCAATTCGGCTCACTATTATATTTTAAACTACGTAGAAGTAAAATATTATAGGAGAGCTTAAATGATATGTTAAGTTTGTTTCAATACAAAATTACAAGATTTTGTAATATGGCAAAATTTGGGGGGGGGAACCAAAATTGTATGATTTGCCATCAGGATACAACATTCACATTTTTCAATTGAAATTTGAGATCTAAATTTGAAAGAACATAAAGTTTATGAAATATCATTGCTAGTTGACTGTCAGATGTCATCAGGTCTCCTCACATGCTGAGTGCTGTTTGTAATACATTGTGAGTTATTCATTGTTATTCAATATAAAATATTGTCCAATACTTACAGCTACATGTTAAATACTGTATCATAATGATTACTTCATCATAGTCACTGCCATAGAGTGTCAACTGTTAATTTGCCAGGTACTATCAAGTGTGGACTGGTGTGTGCCAGATACTGATAGCTTTTGCATGCCAGATATAAAATGTTGAATATTTATGTACACCAGTTGGATTTTATATGCTATGCAGTAGTACTAGATTGGTACAGAAAGCTGGATATTTGAGTGCCAAAATAAGTAGATATGACTTCAAGATGCAATCCAGGTTGGATAAGTATTAAATTGACTGAATCTGTCAACACCATTTTTCCAGATTTTATCATATATTGAATTCGGAACATTGCACCAGTGCAGGTTAAAAGAAAACCTCAGAGAATGGGGCCAGCTGCAGTTAGGAGACATTTTTCTACATACCTAGAGGTATGTAGCCCTCAAGTTTATAGAAAATTGCCAAAAGATTATAAAAATGGTGTACATTTAAAATACCACCAAATGGAAAATCATTTTTTTGCAGGGAATGACCAGGAAAAGTGATGTTCCTTCCTTCCCAAGCTGTGCCACACCTCACTATGGAGAAAAGGCAGTGGGGTAAAGCAGCCAGGCAGAGGAGGAGGATATGGTGGTACCTCAACAGCTGGAAGACATTATGGCAATTCTCCTTCCCCTTCCCTAAAGTTCCTTGTAAGAGATGACAGGAAAAGGGAGGAGGGGGGAGCAGGGAAAAACCAAGCAGATGGAGGCAGTGGCACTGTGAGCAAGCCAACAGGCCTGGCAGGAACCTGAGAAGCAGCAGGGAAGGAAAGAGAAGGTGGTGGGAAGGGTGAAACAGATGCCAGCTCAGATCAGCTGAAGAGGAGGAGGAGGAAGTAGAGGCAGGGGGTAGGCAGAGTAAGAGCAAGCGAGGGGAGATGAGGAAAAGGGGCAGTGTATCAAGGTAACATGATGGGATTTCCCCTCCCCCAATCTCCTGGGTCCCTATTTGTTTTACTCTAATGTTGTTTTATTATTTTGGAAGCAGCTTTGAATAAATGAGAAGTGGTGTAAAAACCATTAAAATAAATTCATGATTGTATAATTAATGAATACTTGCATATTAATAGTTGGCTCATTGATAATTATGTCTGCAATCTACATTTGATTGTTAGTGGATGTTATAATGGGATGCTTGTCATGATTACTTATAGTTCTGTCATAAGAACTCTTGATCATGAATGATGTTTGAATCTAGAATAATATGTCAGTTTACCCCATATGAGTGAATGGGCAATTTCCCTCCTTCTCTGCAATAAACTGGAACTAGGCTACATACCCTGTCTAGTGGCTGTCCCCCCCCCCCCATACCAAAGAAAAAAGATCAGCAGATGGAAGAGATGGATAAAACTCAGCCAAAGACTGAAGGTGATGGTTTGGCAGTTTAACTGCCTCATTCTCCATGTAGCAGAGGGTTCAAGACTTAAGGCAAGATTCTATTACAGCAAAGGGTATAGCAAACCTTCATGACTGACATTTCGTTATGTTATAATACAGCTCAGCTCCTGGAGAGTGGAGCTCTTAGGTGACTGAGGCAAGAAATTTTTCTGGATACATTATTCTAGACTTTGGCTTGCCAATAAGAGTACAAAAAAATCACTGCTGTATGCTGTAACCTATTTATCGTAAGGTAGTGCCCATGTGGCGTTTATTTTAGTCAATGTTTTTCAACATGGCATCCATTGCACCATGGAGCCCACTGACACATTTCCTGTATTCTACCAATTATTTTTGAAAGTTGACAGGGCCAGATGGGCTTTAGCCCAGTAGGGCTTCTGATTGGCTGCCGGAGATCAGATTGGTTGCAGAAATTTAGAAGCAGCTGCCATCAGAGCACTAGGACCTTCTCTGCTTGATTGAAGCTGTGTGTACGCAAGAAAGTATTTTGAAACAATATGTTCATTTTAGAAGGCAGAGCTTCTGCCTGAAATGCTGAAGAGTTACAATTAGAGTTATGCATGAACTCAGTCCCTGACATTTTGTGGTTGGCTCCACCTCTTGTGTGCCATTTTGTGGTTGCACCCACCAGCCTGTGCCAGGATTCTATAGGTGCCCACAAGCTAAAAAAACGTAGGGATCCCTGGTTCAAATCATAGACACTGATTTCTGACATGGTTAAAACTGTCATAACCACACAACAGAATGTTCACTACATCATGCAAATGTCTAACCATTCAGTATTGGCACTTCTCAGTGGTAAATAAACCAGCAGAGTAATTTCTGAACTTGACACTAATTTCACTGTTTGTTTTCTCTTCAGAAAGCAGATATTGCATGCCTGTTACAGAGCTGTTTCACACATTATGTTTTTATGGTATATCCATAAAGTGCTATATAGCAAGGGACACCTAAAAATATAGTGTGCATCCATGGCAACTGCATTTTTTCACACTGTGAAGCTGGGATTGGGTGGGTAGTACATCTTATGGCAAACTTGCATTTGCTATCTTATAGTGGGTAAAGCAGCTCTGTCAGCAGTCCTTTTTGGAGACTAATTGATGGTCAGTCTGCTCTTTCCTAAATGTTCTTCTGGAAGCAGTGGGGTTCCATATAAGAACATAAGAACATAAGAGACGCCAATGTTGGATCAGGCCAAAGGCCCATCCAGTCCAACACTCTGTGTCACACAGTGGCCAGAAATACCAGTGCCATCAGGAGGTCCAGCAGTGGGGCCAGGACATTAGAAGCCCTCCCACTGTTGACCCCCCCCCCAAGCACCAAGAAGACAGAGCATCACTTGCCCCAGAGCCCCTAGCTATACCTTGTGGCTAATAGCCACTGATGGACCTCTGCTCCATATGCTTATCTAATTCCCTTTTGAAGCCGTCCATGCTTGTAGCACCCACCACTTCCTGTGGCAGTGAATTCCATGTGTTAATCACTCTTTGGGTGAAGAAGTACTTCCTTTTATCCGTTCTAACCCGACCGCTCTGCAGTTTCATGGAGTGCCCACGAGTTCTTGTATTGTGAGAAAGGGAGAAAAGTAGCTCTTTCTCTACCTGCTCTTTCCCATGCATAATCTTATAAACCTCGATCATGTCACCCCTCAGTCGTCTTTTCTCCAAGTTAAAGAGCCCTAAGCGCTTTAACCTTTCCTCATAGGGAAAGTGTTCCAACCCTTTTATCATTCGAGTTGCCCTTTTCTGCACTTTTTCCAAAGCTATAATATCCTTTTTAAGGTGTGGTGCCCAGAACTGCACACAGTATTCCAAATGAGGTCTTACCATTGATTTATATAGGGGCATTATTATATTGGCTGATCTGTTTTCAATACCCTTCCTAATAATCCCCAGCATAGCATTGGCCTTCTTTATTGCAGTCACACACTGTCTCGACATTTTCAGTGAGTTATCCACTACAACTCCAAGATCTCTCTCTTGCTCAGTCTCTGCCAGTTCAGACCCCATCAATGTGTATTTATATTTAGGATTTTTGGCTCCAATGTGCATCACCTTGCACTTGGCCACATTGAACCCCATTTGCCATGTTGACGCCCACTCGCCCATCCTTGACAGATCCCCTTGGAGTGCCTCACAATCCTCACTGGTTTTCACCACCCTGAACAACTTTGTATCATCCGCAAATTTAGCCACTTCACTGCTTACTCCCATCTCCAAATCATTAATGAACAAGTTAAAAAGCAGTGGACCAAGTACTGATCCCTGCGGTACCCCACTGCTTACCACCCTCCACTGAGAAAATTTCCCACCTACACTCACTCTCTGTTTTCTATGAACTAGCCAGTTTTTGATCCATAAAAGGACTTATCCTTCTATCCCATGATTTTTGAGCTTACTTAGGAGCCTTTGATGAGGAACTTTATCAAAAGCTTTCTGGAAGTCAAGGTAAATAATATCTATTGGATCCCCCTTGTCCACATGTTTGTTCACCCCCTCAAAGAACACTAACAGGTTAGTGAGACAAGATCTTCCCTTAAAGAAACCGTGCTGAGTCTGCCTCAATAGGTTTTGTTCATCTATGTGCCTACTAATTCTTTCCTTAATAATGGTTTCCACCAATTTACCCGGTATCGACGTCAGACTGACTGGCCTGTAATTTCCCGGATCTCCTCTGGAACCCTTTTTAAAGATGGGAGTGACATTAGCTACCTTCCAATCCTCAGGAATGGAGGCAGATTTTAAGGAAAGATTACATATCTTTGTCATATATTTTATCTCAATAGTACAGTTGTTTCACACCCACTTCACAAGTGCCAAACCTGGTTAAGCAACAGTTCACTCCAACACCAGCAGTCTGCTCAATGTTTAGAAATTCAATGTAATTTTTCCTGTTGTTTTTGTTATTGCTCACTATTAAAGTTCCATAGTTTCTATAGCTTAGTCTATGCCAGAATGATAGGCACCTTGCTGAGGTTGTTCAGTTCTCCCCAGTTATCAGCACACTGCTGGAGCCTGGCCAAAAAGTAAGGAGCAACTGAGTGCCTAGCCCTCATCTCTTTCTTGTCTTTACTAAAGAAGAATGCAGTCATTGACACACTTTTGAGATACAACAGAGAACAACCACTCTGTTCTCATTTATTGTCACACTTCATTGGGTCTAAGTTTCTAAGTAAAACATGGTCTACAAACATCCATCCCTTCCTAAACTATTACCAATCTAACATGCTTCACACGCACCGATGGCAACTCAAGATACCAGTCAACCCAAAAAACCCGAGAAACGACAAGGAACAAAGATTGGGGGGGGAACAATAGCCCAGTTAACAAATCAACTATGCTGTGATGCTTAAATTCAAGCTGGTTTACTCCTACTGACCCAAAACTTTGTCCTTAAATAGAAACAAATTGCCTTAAATTCAAAAACTCTGCTCAGTGGAACAATATGAGACAGTAATAGTCAATCCTAAAACTTTCATTCCTATCCCATGAAGAATAATGGGAATGCCCTTGCCTCTGTGTCTGTGTATAAAGGTTCATAAGCTATTTCACACGCAGCTGAACTCAAATACATTATGTTTCTATGGGAAATTGTCTATTTTGTGGACAATTGCTACTGCTGCATTAACTTCATGTGAGACACAAGCAGTATTACTACTCAATTCTCCTTTTGCCATCAAGATACCAATAACAGATAAAGCAATTTGTACTCTCCCAGAGCCCAGAGTCTACAATTAAAATAGAAGGTGTAATGTATTGAAATGATTACATGAATCACCTCATAGGACTCCCATGTTAAGCTTCGAGCCAGACCAGGGCTCCTCTGAGCGAACTTCCTATTGGTCGCTTCGTAACAGCGACCAATCAGAACGATACCATTCCCTAGGAGGGAAAGACTCCCATTGGTCTTTATTCTAGCAATCTCATTGGTTGTTATTTGTAAATAGGCGTGGCTACATTAGCCCGGTTATGTTTAAAAGGAGCATAAGCTCCCACTGTTTTCTGTTCTGGTTTCTTACTGAGTTAGTGCTTGCTCGTTACTTCCAATAAAGCTGAATCACTTGCTGAATCACTGTACGAGTCCTTTGTTAGCGCGATCTAACAATTGGCGACGAAGGTGGGATATTAGAGCAGGTAGGCAGCCCTGCGGACATCCACACTTCGGACTCGGAAGAAAGCGGGCAGAGCACAGCAGCCGATCCGGCGGAGGCGCCACCAGCTCCGGTGCCCAAGTCTCCCCCGATGGCTGGAAGCCAGAAGTTCGAGTGCTTCGAACCCTCCTCAGAAGACTGGGACTCCTACCTGTCCAGGTTCGAGTTCCATCTGGAGACCCACGACATCACCGATGAGGCGAAGAAACGGGCATGCCTCCTGAGTTCCTGCGGGAAGGGGACCTTCGACATAGCCAGGTCGTTGGTGGCCCCAACTGATATAAAGACTGTCACCTACGCTGACATCACGGAGAAGCTTAAGGCTCACTATTCTCCACAACCGTCGGAGATCGCCTGCCGGCACGCTTTTTACAAGCGGAACCAGGCCGGAGGCGAGACCATCGCAGATTTCGTGGCGGCCCTTCGCAAAGCCGCACGGCCATGTAATTTCCACAACGTGGAGGAAGCCCTCAGAGACCGTCTCGTCTGCGGTCTCAAAGATGAAAGGCTGCAACAGAGGCTGTTCGCCCGCACCACCCTGACCTGGGCAGTGGCCTACGAAGAGGCCGTGGCCGCGGAAGCAGCGGAGAAGTCCACGAAGGAGGTCCGCCAGCGGGTGGCAGAGCCCAGTATACACGCTCAACGAGACAGCGAGGGCGAAGACGCGGATGATGACGTCAACGCGGTTCGAGGCAAGCGGACCCCAGCGAAGACTACCAACGTCAAGCCTTGCTCCGGTTGTGGCGGGAAACACCAGCGCGACTCCTGTTGGGCTCGTGATGTCGACTGCAGAGCGTGTGGGCGGCGTGGTCATCTGGCCAGAGTCTGCAGATCAGCGAAGAAGGATCCCTCAACTAACAACCGGTCAGCGCAGAGGGGCACTCCAGTCAGCACCCAAGGCAAGACCCGTTCCTCAGCATCGGAAGCAAGCTGCCAGTTGACGGCGACCTTGTCGAGCGCATCGGCCGTAAATCGCACCAGCAGCCAGGGCAAGATCACCGTGACTCCACTCCTCGACGGCCGACCCTGTACAATGGAGGTGGACTCAGGATCGTCCGTGACGGTGATTTCTGCCGCGTCCTGGCGCCAGTTGTTCCCGAACCGAAGCCGGCGGCGGCTCCAGCCTGCGGGAACCAGAGTGTCCGACTTCCAGGGCAACCGAATTCCCTTGGCCGGACGGGACTCTGTTACTGTTGAGTATAAGGGGAAATGTGTTAAACTGTCATTCCTGATTGCAGAGGGAGACCGGGTTAACCTGCTAGGGTTAGATTGGTTTGAGCCATTGGGCATTGGTATTTCTGGGATTAACAGGATGTCTGAAAATAAATGGGGCATGCTGTACGACCTGTTCCCTGATGTATTTGCCGAAGGGTTGGGGAGGTACAAGGGCCCCCCGGTTGCGTTTGACTTAGATCCGTCAGTCAAACCTATTAGGTTGAAGTATCGGAAAGTACCTGTGTCTCTCAAACATAAGGTGGAAAAAGAGATTGACAAACTAGTTGAGCAAGGGGTTTTAGAGCCAGTACCATACAGCAAATGGGAGACCCCGATCGTAACCCCTGTCAAATCAGATGGGTCCATACGACTATGCGCCGATTACAAATGTACGATTAACAAGGCGCTGCAGCAACATTCGTACCCGGTCCCGGTAATAAGCCACATTTTGGCTTCCCTGGGGGGTGGCAAGATTTTCGCCAAATTTGACCTGGCCCAGGCATACCAGCAGTTGCCTGTCACCCCGGAGGCTGCCGAGGCCCAAACAATTGTAACCCACCAAGGGGCTTTTAAAGTGAACAGGCTGCAATTCGGGGTCAACGTAGCACCTGGGATTTTTCAGGGCCTCATGGAACGTCTACTAAGGGGGGTACCTGGCACAGTGCCCTATTTTGACGACGTGCTGATTGCGGGCGGGTCTGAACAGGAACTACTGGACCGGGTTAAAGAGGTCCTCAGGCGTTTTCAAAATGCCGGTCTCAGAGTTAAGCGCTCAAAATGCACGCTCGGGGTGGAAAGTGTGGACTTCCTGGGGTTTCGCATTGACGCAGAGGGAGTCCACCCCACGGATGAGAAGGTATCTGCAATCCAAAACGCCCCCAGGCCGGTGAGTAAGAAGGAGCTCCAATCCTTTTTAGGACTCCTGAATTTTTATCATGCGTTTTTACCGCATAAGGCATCAGTGGCGGCCCCTTTGCACGCGCTTTTGCACAAGGAGGCAAAATGGAAGTGGGGGCAGGCCGAGGAAAAGGCTTTTGTGGGAGTCAAGGAGCTGCTGACATCTAATGCCGTACTCACGCATTATGATGAACACAAGCTCCTGGTGTTAGCTGCTGACGCTTCACCTTTTGGAGTAGGCGCAGTTTTAAGCCATCTGATGCCTGATGGGAGCGAAGCGCCTATCGCTTTTTATTCTAGATCACTATCTGCGGCAGAGCGGAACTATGCCCAGATAGACAAGGAGGGTCTGGCGTTGGTAGCGGCTGTCAAAAAGTTCCATGATTTTATTTTTGGCAGACGATTTTTGCTGGTCACTGACCACAAGCCGCTACTGGGGATTTTTGCGCCCGATAAGCAATTGCCAAACATCATGTCCCCACGCATGCTTAGATGGGCGATATTTTTGCAGGCTTATGATTTTGACTTAGAGCACCGGCCTGGGAAAGCGATTGGGCATGCGGATGCCCTCAGCCGGTGCCCGGTGCCGGACATTGGCGCAGACCCTGCCCCCGCCTGTGAGGTCTTGGCAATTGAGGAGCTTCCTCGACCCCCGGTATCATCCAGGGACATTGCAGCACACACGGCCAAGGATAGCGTGCTGTCCCGAGTATTAAACTGGGTTTGGAGGGGGTGGCCGGTTGGAAGCGTTGAACCGGAGTTCGGCCCTTACAAAAGCCGTCAAAATGAACTATCCATTTCTAAGGGCTGTGTATTATGGGGGAACAGGGTGGTGGTTCCTGACAAACTCAGGACGAGAGTGTTAGAGTCGCTGCACGAGGGTCACCCCGGTATGGTACACACCAAAGCGTTGGCCAGAGGGTATGTCTGGTGGCCGGGGCTGGACAAAGAGATCGAAGAATGGGTACGAGGGTGTCCCAAATGCCAGCAAGTCAGACCCGATCCCCCACAAGCTACACCCCAAGGCTGGGAGTCATCTGGTAAACCCTGGGCCAGATTGCATATAGATTTTGCTGGCCCTCTCCAAGGGCAAATGTTCCTAATTGTGGTGGACGCTATGTCCAAATGGCTGGAGGTCGTGCATATGAAATCGACCACATCACTTGCTGTGATCCATGCGCTCCGCCGACTTTTTGCCACCCACGGGTTGCCTGACGTCATCGTCAGTGACAACGGGCCTCAATTTGTGTCTGAGGAATTTAGGCTCTTCCTCACGAGTAATGGCATACGCCAAATGACTTCGGCCCCTTTCCATCCGGCATCTAATGGCCAAGCCGAACGGATGGTCAGGACGGCCAAAGAGGCCCTGGGTAAAATGGACGAAGGGGACTGGAGCCAGAGGCTGGGCTCCTTTCTTTTGCTGCAGCACACCACCCCCTGTAGTGCTACAGGCCGTAGTCCGGCCGAATTGTTAATGGGGCGGAGACTCACGACCCGTTTGAACCGAATGCACCCAGACCTCACTGAAGAGCAATCCGAGCGTACCACGGCGCAACCGAAGGTGCGCATGTTTGAAAAAGGGGACAAGGTTTTCGCACGAAATTATGCAAACGGGCACTTATGGCTTCCTGGGGTTATATCCGACTCTGTGGGTACTCGAATGTATGTGGTGCAGTTAGCTGACGGTCGAATATGGCGGCGCCACATAGATCAGTTAAGGAGACGTTGGGCTAGGGACAGCGCTGACTCTCCGACGGCTGAATCCCCTGATGTCGAGTGGACACCCCCAGAGCAGGCGGTGAGTACCGAAAGGCCCGGTACTGTCCCCGAGTCAGGGCAGAACCCTGTGTGCGGGGCTGAAATCCCAGTCGAGTCTGTGCCTGATCCAGGCTGTAGTGGACCCCACTCTGACCCACAACCTTGTCTGCCCGTGGAGCCTGCACCGCTCCGCAGGTCCCAGCGTTCGCGGCAAATGCCGACTTATCTGAAGGACTATGAGTGTAAATACTGTTGGAATAACTGATGTACAAAGGTTGATTGTATGTATGTAAATAATAAAACAATTGGGATGATGGCTTAACTTAGGGGGGAGGAATTGTAATGTATTGAAATGATTACATGAATCACCTCATAGGACTCCCATGTTAAGCTTCGAGCCAGACCAGGGCTCCTCTGAGCGAACTTCCTATTGGTCGCTTCGTAACAGCGACCAATCAGAACGATACCATTCCCTAGGAGGGAAAGACTCCCATTGGTCTTTATTCTAGCAATCTCATTGGTTGTTATTTGTAAATAGGCGTGGCTACATTAGCCCGGTTATGTTTAAAAGGAGCATAAGCTCCCACTGTTTTCTGTTCTGGTTTCTTACTGAGTTAGTGCTTGCTCGTTACTTCCAATAAAGCTGAATCACTTGCTGAATCACTGTACGAGTCCTTTGTTAGCGCGATCTAACAGAAGGCTGTCTGTTAGAGGATGTGCTCACTGATTCATAAGTGCCCCCCATGGATGCTAAATGTGGATGTCTATATTTCAGGGGTGTTTCCCCCCCCCTTTTGAATATACAGACTATATCCAGCAAGGTGAACCTTGTTATTAGGGAGACTATTGTATGCAAAAGGTTGTACTCCCCAATATTTAGGCTACAATATTGCTACAACATTTTGCTACAATATTGTCTGTGGTATACAGATATTTCCACTATTGGAGCAAACTATGGGCATCCTTCTAACTGCCCACTTCCACTGCTGCCCTTCTGCCCTTCATATTATTTATCTAAAACATTTATAAACCTGCCTTTCAGCCAGAAACTGGGACCCAAGGCAGGCAATAAGAATAAAACCAAATATATAATATAAACACAACCCCATTAAACTAGCTAGAAAGAGCAAATACTTAAAGCATTTATATCTTTTCTCTCTTATACTTACAACGCATGACTGTCCCTTTGGAAAGGATACAGGGGGAGAGTTTTGCTGACTGGGAAATATTGTCTTTCTAGTCCTCTGTCAGACCCACGGTGCATTCGTTCTGAGTAATACAAAAGAGAAGCACAACAGATAACATAAGAACATTTCCTATCAACAGCAGAAAAAAAGTAGTTGGCCAAAGTACTCTGTTCACTTGGCTTCCTTACCAAAAATCTTAGTTATAATTTATATTAAGTACAACATCCCAGACTCCTTTCATCTTGTTTTTTCTTCTTCTAATATTTAGAGCAGAGGTGTCAAACTCATTTGTTACAAGGGCCAGATCTGACATAAATGTCACTTTGTTGGGCTGGGCCATGTGTGCCATAAAACGTAATGCCAGGCACTGGAGATACAAACTTTATAAAGGACAGCAGCTAGTAAGTTCTGAGTTGTGTCCTCACTGCAAGGCCCCATGGGGTGGGAGGGGGGTGCAAAGGAAAACTGACATGGGTGGACTGGTGAGCCAGCAGTGTAGCACTGGGCAGATGCTCCCATGGTGTCTGGAAGGGGACAGACCCCTTTCCCAGCCCACTCCCACCACCAATGCTGTGAGCCCAGGCCCCATGGAGAACACAAAGCGGCTGGGTGTTGCAAGGTCCCCCTGCCCCCAAGCCACCATGGAAGGGGACTGGGAAGACTAGCTGAACTAATCCCCCAGCCCAGGTCTGAGGCCACGTTCACAGTGGGACACAGGTCAAGCAAAGCCCAATAAGCCAGAGAAGCCTGTGCAGCAGCTGCCTCTGGCCAAGGCAGCCAGACAATCCATGGTGGAGCAATGCTGGGGGTTCAAGCCAGAGATTGTCAGCAAGCCATGCCACCTCCATATGGTGGCAGCTGTCCCAGGCTGAAGGCTGCCAGATCATTTGTTGGGGAAGCGGGCACTATGCACACAAGGCTATGTGTGTGGCAGAGGTCCCAGGCCACCCAATGCCCAATATAACTAGAAAACTGCTAGATGGTCCATGTGGGAGGGAGGCCCAGCTACTGAGTCACATGCTTGGTGGCAGGACTAGGCCCCCAGTGTGTGGAAGGAACTGTCAAAAATAATCCACAAGGGCCAAAGCACAGCTGCCACATGGGGGCAATGAATATGGTGGTGGAGCTGGCTGCCAGCAGGTCCCAACAGAGAATTGTCTGACTGTCTTCACCACATGCAAATGCTGATCCCTGCAGCCATACGAGATAGCATTTCTGGAGCTGCAGACCAAGTGGAGAGGTATTAATATGACTTTAGTGACTCCCAACTTACCAGTAAGGCTGCCCCTGAAGTGAAGGGGTTCTGCTTAACCGCTGCAGATGAAGTTGTTCCACTGTGCTGAAGCTACAATCAAAGTGGCTCTGCCCCCCTGAGCAGCCTTCTGTTCTCTCCCTTGCACAAAGTCAGTTTGTGGATGAAATATTTGGATGAAATATAGGCTAGAAATGAGATAAATAAATCAGAGCAACCTAGACTAAAAGCTAATCTATACTTGCTTCCAAATTCTTCTTTGTTAAAAAAAATCACCTGGATATGCCTTTGTAATGCACATACTTGAGCTGCTCTGCTTTTAAAGATCTGTTTACCTAATCCATCCCCAGCATCTCTCACCACCATGCGGTAGCAGTGCATATGATCCAAACCATATAAAACACATACTGAAGTGCATGTGTGAATATCTGCAGTGGAAAAAATGTGGAAAGAACTACTTTTTGTGCCAAAACAATGGAATAAGAATAACATGGTGAAAGCGACATTCATCCAACCTTAACATGTGGCAGAATGAGGCTCTGTACCTTTATTTTTTAATGAATCATTGTCCCATTTTTTTTGCTTACAACTCATATACAAAAGCAGGTATAAGAATTCAAACACAACATTTTGTGCTACCTTAGAATTTTTAACTTGCTCTTTGAAACTGGGAACAACACTGATCCTGGTATCATATTAAACTATCTAAATGTATCATGAGAATTTAGTTATATTAATATCAGACAATGTAATCATTTCAATACATAACCAGATTCTTTTAAACAAACTCTGATTCATATTGAGTGTGTGTTTAATGTGATAAAATCCTCATAGGATGACTTTACCACATCATTCACATGACTAGGTATTTGTCTGAAATAGCCTCCATATGAACCCCAAAAGTGCCATTTATAGAAAACCAAGTTTCCAAAGTTAGTTTCTGTTACATTTCCCCCCATATACAAAAAAAGGAGTAAAATTCACATGAGGTTCTGGACTATAAATTGGAATTTAGTACCTTCATCTAAAAACAAGTTTTTATGTATGTATATGTATATACTGAATGATCCATAACAATATGTTTGAAATGGTTTACATATTTCAGAATAAAATGATAAAATAACAATAATGATATAATACACCTAAAATATAACAAAGATCAGAAGCACAAAAATTAAGCAAAACAAAAACTAGCAAAACATTCATAAGGTAAAAGACCTAACATAATTTTTAGTCATAAGAACATAAAACGATCCTATCCTAGATCCCAATAAGTCAACAGGCAAATAAAAGGAGAGGGGGGGGGTTTACAAAATTTT
Source organism: Gekko japonicus (assembly GCF_001447785.1). Taxonomy (NCBI): domain Eukaryota; kingdom Metazoa; phylum Chordata; class Lepidosauria; order Squamata; family Gekkonidae; genus Gekko; species Gekko japonicus. The sequence continues at coordinate 788,085 of NW_015175368.1, forward strand.
CACAAAGAAGAGTGCACTTACATAAAAGAGCTTGTAAAGAAGAACTCAGCTGGCAGACAGGTTAATATGAGAAAATATGGTTATTCTGGTGCCTGGATCCCAGTCTGTATAGACCTTTGTTGAAAATAACCATTCCTTTGACTGTGTCTGAAAACAGTCTGGCAGCCAGTGAAGATGAAGATCTGTTAAGCCTGGGAAAAAATATACTCCCTGTATCTCTTACCTGCTAAAAAACTTGTCATTGCATTTTGGTCCAGTTGAACCTTCCAAGACATTCCACACAGAGTATATCGCACCAATCAGAACTGTATATAACCAGACAATGGATAATTGCCACCAAATGATGCCTCTGGAGGGAGGCCACAGCTGATGTGCCATAGAAGAAATCATCTGTAAACTTGGATCTAATAGAATCTTCAAGCTGCAAAACTAGTTTTGAAAAAGAGGAGCTGTGGCTCAGAGGCAAAGCATCTGCTTAGCATGCAGAAGGTCCCAGGACTAGGTAGTAGGTGATTTGGAAAACCTCTGCCTGAGAACCTGGAGAGCCACTGCCACTCTGAGTAGACAATACTGATCTTGATGGACCAAGGGTTTGATTCTGTATAAGACAGCTTCATATATTCATAGGAGGTAAAGCGCAGTCCCATCCAGAACTGGCTAACTCCTCCAACCTCGCTTACTCTAATTAGCAACCAACAACAACTCAGTTTATTCTGAATTAGCATTAATGGCTTTGGTATGAATGAACATTGATTTAATGGCATCTTCTGAATCCCCCCCCCCGGATGAATTTATAGTCACAAAGCTACAGAATTGTGGAGCAAGTAATTTGAGTACTAGAGACAAAAATTGTCAGCACCCGTGATCTACTGTAGCAATCGTTTGTATGGGTTCATAGCAGGAATTAAGTTGACTTGTTGTAGGTTTTATTACCATTCCTGTCCAGTCGTAGAAAAGGGAGAGGAATAAGAGAGACAATTTAGCAAAGTGATGTTTAGGAAGTCTTCCAAATATCTTAGTGAGTCTTTAAAACAATATTCTTAAATTGTTAGTACTGCTCTGGGAGATTTTTTACTTAAGTAGCAACCCTCAGAAAGAATGCTGGCCTGTGAAAATTACAGAGCTAAGTGAAATTTCCCTTCTGTAATTGCAGCCCTTGAATATTTTATGTAATAAACTTATATTTCCAGTTAGTCCTTAGTGAGTAACGTCTTGTCTAATAAGCTTGTTTGAGTTTGTATGATAATATTTTCCTCTTTTCTTTGGCAGAGTTTTTAAAAAGCCTGGTTCTCTATATAGTAATGTTGTGAGAGGCTAGTGATCTCTGAATGAACACAGAATAACACACAACCCACACTTTGAAGTATCCCTCAATCATTTGAAGGCTGATAAGGTTCCACATAATATACTTGTTGACAAATTGGGAAAATGTGATTTGGATCCTATGACTGTTAGGGGCATCTGTAACTGGTTGACAGATTGCACCCAAAGAGTGCTTGTGAATGGTTCCTCATCTTCTTGGAGAGGAATGCTTATTAAATTTGGAGATGATACTAAATTGGGAGGGGTAGGAAATACGGTCGAAGACAGAGTCAGGATACAGGGTGATCTTGACAGGCTGGAAAACTGGGCTAAAACAAATAAACTGAATATCAATGGGATAAATGTAAAATTCTGCATTTAGGTAGGAAAAATCAAATGCATAATTATAGGTTGGGGGAGACTTGTCTTGGCAGTAGTACGTATGAAAAGGATCTAGGGGTCTTAGTAGGGGTCTTAGTAGACCATACACTGTACATGAGTCAGCAGTGTGATGTGGTTGCTAAAAAGGCAAATGCAATTTTGGGCTGTATCAACAGAAGTATAGTGTCCAGATCACGAGATGTGATGGTTAGGGTTACCACTTTACTCTGCTCTGGTTAGACCTCATCTAGAGTTTTGTGTTCAGTTTTGGGCACCACAATTTAAAAAGGATATAGACAAGCTGGAAAGACACTGTCCATCTTTGAAGATATGAATTGTGTTTAGTAGAGCTACTCATAGCCAGCACGAGAACGAGGTCTATACAGATACAAATGGGATTGTTACGTGAGAAAAGAACATTTTGACACCGAATTTTGACAAAGATTCAGAAACGAACTTGCAAAACTCGAGATGTTCGTCAATTTCACCTAAATTCACCTATGGAATAAAGAAGAAAATTATTACAGCTTCAGGAAATTTTTCCTTTGTTCTATGTATGTGTGAACTTCTTACAGCAATCACCCTTGGTTTGGAGTTCGTCATTATTAATTTGCTGTACCCTTGAATGACTGATAGCCTGGAGAGGAGACAACTGAGAGGTGATATGATAACCATCTTCAAGTACTTGAAGGGCTGTCATCTAGTGGATGGTGTGGAGGTATGTTATGTTGCTCCAGAAAGTCAGTCTGGTAAGAAAAAATATATACAGATGTGTGCTAGATGCCCAGAGAATAATACAATGACAAAAGAGACTAGATTAAAGTCATAACATTATTTAATGTCTAGTAATGGAAAAAAACCCACTTATTCGTTCATAGAAAAAATACAAACATCAATAAAATTACACATAGCAGTCTGCTCCAAACTCTCTCAGTAAATATCCTTCGAATAGTCTTGTATTCTCAAAAGCATTCTGCTCCAAATTCAATCTCTCTTTCAACACTTATTCTGGATATTTATGTGTTTCAGACCTCTAGTCTTTCCTCAGGAACAAATCCTATATAGGAATCTCACATTCAATGTTACCTTCAAGTTGACACCTCGATTAATTTACATTTTTGTTAATCTACTTGGGCAAGGTCTCCTCACTTATTCGGCCACGGAGTGCCTGGGGATGGGAAGGCAGAGCTGATTCAGGGTCCCAAATGAAAGCCGAATAAGATTGGCTTTTATTCAGAAGCACCTTATCGGCAGCTGAATCAGATTAGAGAATCTGATTCAGCTTAACTAATACCGAAAAAATACCAATAAGGTATTCTTCGGGTATTTTTTCAATTCAGCAAAGCTGAATGCACACCCATACTGTGGATATAGACAGGACAGACAATGGTGCCATCAAAGAAAAGATTAAGGAATACTCAGATTTATGAGCTACCTTCCCCTAAACAATTAAGACTGAACAGTTACTTCTCAAGAGTTAATCCTCCATTGCATGGCACTCCTCCTAAGAATGAATATAAGACACTGAGTTTTTTAAGTGACTCTCTTCAAGAGGAGCAACATCTGGATAATTAAGGTGGAAATGAAATTTCTTTTAGTCAAGAGAATAGTATTTAAACCTTGCTAACTTCCCAGACCCTGCTAATTGCAGATACTGTGAGCAAGATTTGTGTGAAATTAGAGGAGATTTGGGGGGAAATTCAAAGAGCAGGAATTAAAAACTCATGAGATGGGAAGTAGAATAAAATGGATCAGATGGAGGTGAAATGGGGTACCATTTCTTTCCCAGGCTTGAAATCAAAACTGATATTTCATTTAATCAAGAATTCATCCCAGTTTAGCCTGTATAAGGTCAAACCACTAATCAGTCCTTACAGATATTTACTTCTGACCTGGGGATCTAGGTACCAGAAACTATACATGTACAGAATTAATCTGATGGATCATATAGTTTTGAGGAAAAGTTTTAGAACTTGGAGTGTTATGCTTAATTTAGAACTTCTATGATTTTGAATTTTTTAATGTGTAGGACACTAATGTTGTCTCACTTTGGTATTTACCCTGCTGGGTTTTTTAGGAATCAAAATGTCAATCCTCTAATCTCTGGGGGGGGGGGGAACAGAGGATAAGGGAAGTGAGATCATCAGATGTTTTTGCGCAAGAGGGCAATGAGTCAACATCAGAGTTTGGATTTTGTGCCCATTGTTTCAACTAGGATCTGTTCTCAGTGGACCTCTGGTCTGATCCACCAGGACTCTTTGTATATGTTCTTATGATAGCTGCACCTTTTCTGCACAGATGTTATTTTGGTATTGCCATTTACAGATTTGGTATTACCATTTGCAAATTAGTACAGTAGCTTATACAACCCATTTAAATCCCTCATGTCCCTTTTGTGTGATTTACTTTATCCAAAATAATTTGAACAACTAAATTACAGGAAACAATCCTTTTTGTAAGAATCTTGAAATATCTTCTCCTGCTCATACTTTCTCATTACTTAGCCATGATAATAGGCAAAAACAGATTCTGAAGAGCATTATTTTTAACAGTAATGCTGATACAGGCCAAAAACTCTTAAAATAATCCCAGATGCATATCTCCCAGGATGCCCGATTTCGAGATAATAGGACTTTTTTTTTTTTTGCTAAAGATCTAGGTACTCTCATTTCTGCATTGCTGATGAAAGTCCTCTAAATTGGACCAAAATATATCAGAGACATCTAGAAATGTGTGCACAGTTTATTCTCCCAAGACAGTAGGAATTATAGTCCCTTCATACTGTAGTTACTTCCATATGAATTCCCTGTGCAAAACTCCAGTCTCTGCTTCTTTATTGGCACATTTATGCTATCTTTTGCGGGTTGTATTGTTTTGTTTCCGCCTTTTCTTTCGCCAGTTATGGTCTATTGCTACTTCCTCTTTCAGGGATCCACACAAATTTTAACCCTTTCCTGGATTCACATGCTTTCTTTATTTCCTTGTCTGATTTAAGGAGCTCTGTACCACCAGAATGAAGATGTTCCCACACTTAGCAGAAATTCCCTAGGTAACACAGGGAGCAAATTTTAATGTTAATTAAAGAAAGGCAGGAGCCAGGCTGCTCTCCATTATGTCCAGACCTAACTTTTGCAACTTTTAAGCTTCCCACTGCCTCAATGGACACAATGACAGGGAGGGGAAGAAGCAGAGATTTACTCTTCTGATCTCCACTGGGGAGAAAGGTGTGGTATAAATGAAGGAAATAAGTAAACAAATACTCTTCCATTGTGTCCAGGTCAAGTTCAGTTCTGGAAGAGTGCTAATTTTTTATTAACTTTTATATTTTATGATGATTTTGGTGTCTTGCCTTTGAATGTAGTCTACTTTGTGAACAGTGCTTTTGAAATACTATACAAAATTTATGCATAGATAGATAAATCATCATTATATGTTCTACCATTTCTGCAATTGTTGCTGATGCTGCAAACAGCAGGATACTGTGAGATCTATTCTGGAAAGGTGGGTTTTAAATAAACAAATTTATCTTTTGGAGATCTTTTGTTATTTACACTTAAAGATTCTGGATGTGACCTCAAGGACAGTGAATTCCTGTTGTTCCCACAGTTGTTAACTGGAAGATAAAGGTCTCCAAGAATGCCACTTTATAAGTCCTGAAAGTATATGTTCAAAAAGACAATTCCAATCTAGGGGGGGGGAGTGTGATCCATCCTATTTATCTTTCTATAGTTCTTTGATGTTGATTTTCTGGTCTACACTCTAATATTCTAAGCAAATGGAACACTTACCTATTTCTCATTTTTTAAGTCATCAAGGAGTGCTAGTAAGCCAGAAAATAAGACATAAATCTAAGTATAATCCAAGTAGATCTCCTTCTCTCATATTTTGTCTTCAGAGAAGCACTGTGCTCATTTCTTAAATTAGAAATTCAAAATTTATTGTGCATTCTTAAGTGGCTTCTAAATGTTCTGGTAATACATTGACAATAAAGAACTTCCATGTCCATCTACTTAATACAGAAGGTGAGTCAGTAGCACAAGAAGATGTAGCCTTGGGAGAGCAAAAGCTGGCAGAGAGCCTTCTGCTACATCTTATTATTCTGATGAGGTGATTAAATGTAAAACTGTTACTGTGTCATTTTCCTAGTTGTTTCGTTATGGATTCAGGAAGAGTAGCAAGTGTTTAAGGAAAAGTAATAGGGAGATGTTACTTTTATAAATCCTGTCCTTATATATAAATGTGTTTTCACATGGCAACATTCTATGCGCGGCAAAATCAGTTGGTCCTCTCATCTGCCAACCAGAAGGTCTCCTGAGTCCTGCCCACAGAACCACTGCCCACCCAAATTCGCCTCACAACAGTTTCACCTCAGGAGAGAGGATGCCTTCTTGTGTGCAGCCTTAAAGCAGCAGTGACCCTGTTCCAGCAGCCACTTTTTGTGCCTGCCTTTTGAGGCAGCAAGTGGAGGGACAAAGAGGGGCCTCCCCCTCCTCCAGGGATTGCACCCACCTGTCCAGGAAGGAAAGGTGAGGTGAGGCACTGGGACAGGATGCATTGAGGCCTACCACGGCAGCAGACGGCGGTCAGATGGCCATTCAGCAGGCCCCTGAGCAACCACCACAGCAACAAAGAGGGGCCTCCCCCTCCTCCACGGATCCCAGACAGGCCCGCCCGCCTGTCTGGGAAGAAGAGGTGAGGCGAGGCGAGGCTCTGGGACAGAACAGATTGGGGCCTACTGCGGTGGCAGGCAGATGGCCGAACAGCCATTCGGCATGCCCCTCATTGACCACCACAGTGACAAAGAGGGGCCTGCCCCTCCTCCAGGGATGCCTCCGTCCACCCACCTCCGCCCACCCACTGGGAAGGAGAGGTGAGGCAAGGTGTCAGGACAGGATGGACTGGGGCCTACTGCAGTGGCAGGCAGCCAGGCAGCCATTGCCCCAGCCCCTAAGCAACAACCAGAGTGAAAAAGAGGGGCCTCCCCCACCTCCAGTGATGCCTCCGCCTGCCTGTCCGGGAAGGATAGATGAGCCAAGGCAGTGGAACAGGAGGGATCAGGGCCGACCCTGGTAGCAGGCGGCCGGGCTGGCGGGTGTTGGCCCAGCCCCTGAGGATAAGCAAAGAGGAGGCCTCAGAGGGCTGAGCCAGTAAGACCACAGCCAGGATGATTCAAGGTCCCCCAGGAGGACTCTCAGTTAGACTGTGGGGGGAAGGGAGGCTTCCTGTAGCCAACGGGGGCCAGAGGGGCCAAAACGGTTGGGGTGGGTTTCTCTCAGGGGAGCTTCACTTTACCTCCCACCCTGCATCTCCTGCTGCAGACCCAGATCTGAGCCAGCTTGCCTCCCCCCCCCGGTCTTTGGTCTTGGAACAGGGGCAGTGGGGGCTGGTGTGTCTTCATGTGTTCTAAGGGACGGTCAGTGTTTCACAGGGGTCCCTATGGGGTTCATTCTCCTCCTCAACCCCGAGAGCCTGGCTTTTGGGGAGGGGGCGGCATGAAGGGCCTTTCTTTGCCTAAGATGCAGTCCTCCTGGCTTCATTTCATTCCTGCAAACTTTTTACCACATCCTCAGAACTTTAATGCTCAGTTAAAAGGGGCTCATCTTGAAGGTGCCCAGTTTGCCTGGGCATCCTGGAGGTTTCTGGCCATCTTCAGGGCATGGATCAGGGATCAGTGGGGGAGGGGGGGGGTTGGACTAGATGACCCTGGAGGTCCCTTCTAACTCTATATATCTCTGTGATTCTCTCTCTCTCTTTCTGATCACCCCACTCTATTCGGCACACAGAGGCCATCAGTATGGCTGCAGCATCAGGCCACGGGGTTCTGATTCTATGTTGGGCAGCTGCACATGTTCTCCCACAAAGGGGCACGGGGTCTGATTCACTATAGAGTGGCTCCATGTGTTCTCTCCCAACAGGGCCAGGGGGTCTGATTCAGTATAGAGCATCTCCATGTGTTCTCTCTCTTACAGGGCCTGGGGGTCTGATTCGGTATATGGTAGTTCCATGTATTCTCTCCCAATACAGCCAGGGGTCTGAATCAGTGTTGAGCAGCTGCACACATTATCTCACAAAGGGGCCAGGGGTCTCATTCACTGTACAGTGTCTGATACACTATACACTATACATACTATACTCCATGTGTTCTCTCCCTACATGGCCAGGGGACTGATAAGTTGACTGAAGTTGTGTCCATGCAGTGCAGCAGGAGAGGCAGTCCTGCAGGACTGTGGATTAAACCCAGTTACCTCTGCAGAACAGGAAACATTAATAGACACTTTGGGCACAGCACACGAAAACTTTACACACAAGGTCCCAAATGTTTCAAAAATGCAGCATCCATCCTTGATGGCTAACATCACTTTGTGCTTTACTTTCTACAGACAACACTTCTGATTCAGAGAACCACAACAATCTCAGGAGACTAAGACAGCTGTGAGAAGACGCCCATACATGTTACAGGACCAGGTCAGTGCACAAGACATGGGCAGAATGTTCCAGTACAACAATGCCCTCCTGCACATTTCTGTGCATCATTCCCAGAATGTGGGAACAAGATCTTTAGACAACACAATCCACTGTTTCATAGATTCAGCATCCATCCTTACAGAATAACATCACTTCATGCTTTACTTTCTACAGACAACACTGCCGATTCAGTGGACCTCACAACTCACAGGAGACTGAGACAGCTGTGAGAAGACATGCTGTTCACGTTACAGGACCAGGTAAGTAGACAAGAGATGGGGGAAATGATCCAGTTCAATAATGCCCTCTTGCGCATTTCTGTGCACCATTCGCAGAATGATGGTCCTCTAGGCACAACACCTTTAGACAAAACAATCCAATGTCTCATAGATGCACCATCCATGATCGCTAACATCACTTCATGCTTGGTCGCTAACATCACTTCATGCTTTACTTTCTACAGACAACACTTCCAATTCAGAGAACCACAACACTCACGGGAGACTGAGGCAACTGTGAGAAGACATACCATACACGTTACAGGACCAGGTAAGTGCACAACACATGGGGAAAATGTTCCAGTACAAGAATACCCTCCTGCACATTTCTGTGCATGCTTTGCAGAATGATAGTAGTGTGGGAGCCTTCCTGGACTTCTCAGGCATGCTGCTGCACAAGACGGGAGCCATCAAAGAGTGTGTACATTACATTACAGAATTTCCCACTTTGCATTGAGGACCTCTTTTTTCATACTTCTAAATAGTCCTGATCTGTTGATTGCAGTTGTGACCATGCAGTCCAGTAGGAGACGCAGTCCTGCAGGACTGTGGATCAAACCCAGTTACCTCTGCAAAACTGGAAAAATTAATACACACTTTGGCCACAGCACACAAGATCTTTATCCAAACCAACCCAATGTCTCATAGGTGCAACATCCCTCCTTGGTGCCTGACATGACTTCATGCTTTACTTTCTACAGACAACACTTCCGATTCACAGAACCATAAAAATCACAGGAGACTGAGACAGCTGTGAGAAGACACACTGTACATGTTACAGTACCAGGTAAGTGGACAAGACATGCGGAAAATTATGAGAATATTGGGACTTCCATGTTTCTCACTTTCTACTACATGCTGCTAATATGTACTTCACCTGCTTCCAGACACTGCATTCTTTACACATAACACCTTTCTAGAGCTCATTGTATTGCGTCTACAACGAGCTTCACTACTAGTCCATCATAAAAGTCAAAGGTAAAAGATAATAAAATATACTGGATGTGTTAGAATGTAGTGGTTAGTATAACATAGAGTTTGAATTTCATCTTTTTTCTTTTCTTTTTTTTAAAAAAATAATGGTTTTTAGTCCTTGAAACCTCAAAAGTAGACTATGCCTTGTTAATATCTCAGAAGCTGAGTGAACAGTGGCTGTGTAAGGTTTCCTATTTGCAACTATTCTAAGCTTTATGCTCCTTCCTAAGGTAAGCGTTAGTAAAATAAATTTGCAAAACCAGCAATACACTCAAATTGCTTAATATCCATCATTTACATAGGGCACATAATCAGCTTTTCCTGATGAAAAATGTGTTACCTTGGTGCAGATTTTTAATTTGTTCAGTGCAAAATTTACACAAGTATTTGTGGACATGTGTTTTGCATTTTAATTAGAAAAATCTGGAGATAGTATATTTATATTCATAAAAATATTGCTGAATGACACACACATTAAAATCAACTTCAGATCTAATTATTTTGATTGCCTCTTAGTAATTATTGTTTCATTAGTAAATGTAAGACTTGGTTTCTGTTGCATATGCAAACATATACTCTAACTGTCCCTCTTTACCAGAGGAACTACCTGTCCTCTGGTAGTAATCCCTGAAAAAACTCTGTCATATTTTGTCCATTTGCTTCTTGGAGATCAGTTTGAAAACTTTGATAGTGTGTACAGATATGCATTAGAGAACATCTACTTGTCTTTCTTCCACACCATCTGCATAACTACCTATCCAGATAGCAATGTTGACAAATGATTAGCAGGTATTCTATGTTAAGTACAGTCAGATCCATCATGGGATAAGCATCCTTAAGCTTTTAGAATATGAAATTGCTGTGGCCAGTTTACTAACACATTTCAGAACTAACAAAGAGCTGTCATGAATTCAGACAGAGAAGTCTCCAGAAAAGCATAGGTAAGCTTTGTGTGCTGTAAGAATACATGAGTGTTTCTCTTTTCGGCTGTGAAATGTTGGAGGATATGCATGAATAAAGATACAGGCTGTCAATGCCAACGTCTACAGAGATGATGGCAGATTGCCATTCTTTTCTTACAAAGATCCAGTGCCTTTAAGAGTTTTCGTTATTATCATAAATTCAACAAATACTGCTTTCACTATCATTAAAAAGTAGCCCTTAGATTGAGAGAGAGGGGCCAAGTTGTAAATTCATCCCAACTACCATTTGACCCCTGTGTGGAAATAATTTCAGGTGTCTATTATAAAATTATATATTTCCAATATGTTTATCTTATGAGTCTGAGTGCTGATAGTGTTACACCCTCACAAACACGTAAAGATACACCCCTTCTTTGTACCAGGCAGTTAGCTGCTAGCATCTTAGCTTATCTGAACTGTAGTGGCTGGATGACTGGTGCAAGTGAGGCAGAGCAGGCTGTGGGTGAATGGGGTGCACCTGACAAAGTATTATATCACACAGACTAGAAAAACAGAGGTATGGGCTGAGCGAGTAGTGGGGCCATGGGGCATTGATGGTCCTTACCCTCCATGGAATCAAAATGCATGGCCCTACTATCAGTCAGTCACAGGCAAATTAGCCAGTGGAGATGTTTTGGCCATCTTGGTCCCTAGTACTCCCCAGTTAGGAACACCGGATTTTTGGGCAAGCCTTTTGGTTCATTTGGGGTTGCTTATGCTTATGGTGAGCAGTCCTTACCTCTAGGTAATCATCTCTTGCCAGTAAATAAGATGAAAATCTGGCAGGGAGAATATGATGATCTATTCTTATTATTCAGAGAGCCAGAGCTGAAAGAGAAAGGTAAGGAGGATAATAAGGAAAGGAAGAAAATACGTATGAAGCCAGCTGATAGTACATGGGATAATTGGTTGTCTGCATCCGCTATTTACATGTTGGTGGTCATACAGGTCCAAACAGAAAAAGCTTTGGTTTATAAAATATTTGGACATAATCCACAGGGCCTACACTGAGTTGCAGGTTCAGCCTGGCTTCAATACAATGAGACTTTCAGGATGAGAGCCACCCTTGACCCTGAAATGACTTAGGACAGGGAGTATCAGCAGCTCTGGTCCCAATGCCTGAGCTCTGACAGGATGGTACTCTGATAGTGGTCACCTTATCTCAAACAGATCACTTGAGCCTTATATGGCTGGTGGCAGACAGCTGGTTCAACCCAAGCTGCTTTGATGGGAGTTTAACAGTGCAGGAGAGTGCACTAAAAAGCTTTGCTGATTTCACCATGCTTGCAAATGAAGCAGTGGCTCTGCATGCTGTAGATTTAGAGGTGGGTGTGGTGATGATGACCCAAGAGAAGGCAGAAGAGGTCCAAAATGTTTTGAAGCCCTAATACACTGTCTGGGGCATTAACCCAAATATACAGATGGTGAGTACCTGTCAAAGAATTTTAGGGTAGTTTTGTTTCCATATCCCATATTTGAGTCCAAGCTGTATTTATATGACTAGCAATTTAAAGACAATTGTAGGTTTTGAGTATGTGGTTAGGGAAAAATTGGAGAAGGATCAGAAAGAGGACAGGATAGTGGGGCCATTTATGTCTGTCCCTACGGAGAACTTCAGGGTACCTCTCTTTGGTTGTTGTCTCAAAGAAAATCCCTGGCGAGTACAGGATTATTCATCACCTGCCGTACCCTAGGTAAATCAGTCACTGATGGAATAACCGATGGTTACGTTTGGTTCAGTACGCTTCATTTGACATGACCATAGGCTTGGTGAATTCTTGTGGTAGTGGTGCACTCTTAGCTAAGTGTGACATTAAGTGTCACACTTAATCCTCCTTGTGCTCCTGGAGGATTTTGAATTGCTAGGTTTCTTGTTTAAAGAGCCGTACTAGTTTGACAAGGCATTGCCGATGGGATCTTCTGTGTTTTGCTGGAATGGGCCTTTAAGGAGAAAGCAGAATTGGACAAGGTGATTCACTGTTTAGATGATTTCCTCTTTGCAGACCCTTCAGGTTCTGGGGAGTGCTCTTGGCTGCTAGCTGTTTCTCGGATCTGGCTCCAGAGCTGGGTGTGCCTTCTGTGATGGAGAAGACCAAAGGCCCAGTACAGTCACTTATTCTTAGGAATAGAAATAGATGCTGAGCAGGAGCTGCGCCACTTACCGGCAGACAAATCTCACAAATTTCGCAGACATAGGGTCCTTTTGGAGAAGATATGTGGTAGTAGGAAAGTAACGCTTGTGTGGATGTCCATTGTATTAGGCCACCTGAACTTTGCCTGAAGGGTGGTAGTGCCGGGTAGGGCCTTTTCGTGGCATTAGGTGGGCTCACTGAAAGATTAGGGTGTCAGGGCAGATTAAGGCAAACACACACAAACTACATAAGCAGAGGTAGTTGCACTGGTGACATGGTGTTTAGAGTTGTATTTTAATGGCAAAATATATCTATTGGAGAAGCACTGGCGAACTAATGATGTGGGGCTTTTTTACCCAGGATAAATGGTCTCTTCCTTGGGTCTCTGGCTAATGTATAGGGGCAAAAATTCTGCTCACTAAGGTTGTTGTTGTTGTTCAGTCGCACAGTCGAGTCCGACTCTTCGCGACCCCATGGACTAGATCCTGCCAGGCCCTCCTGTCTTCCGCTGTCCTCTGAAGTTTGCTCAGTTTCATGTTCGTTGCATCGATGACACTGTCCAACCATCTCATCCTTTGCCGTCCCCGTCTTCTTTGACCTTCAATCTTTCCCAGCATCAGGGTCTTCTCCAGTGAGTGCTCCCTTCTCATTTGGTGGCCAAAGTATTTGAGCTTCAGTTTCATTATCTGGCCTTCCAGGGAACAGTCAGGGTTGATTTCTTTTAGGATTGACTGATTTGATCTTCTTGCAGTCCAAGGGACTCTCAAGAGTCTTCTCCAGCACCATAGTTCAAAAGAATGTATTCTTCGGTGCTCGGCCTTCCTTATAGTCCAACTCTCGCAGCCATACATGACTACTGGGAATACCATTGCTTGGACCATGTGTATTTTTGTTGGCAGGGTGATGTCTTTACTTTTTATCATGCTGTTTAGGTTCGCCATCGCTTTCCTTCCAAGTAGCAGGCGTCTTTTAATTTCATGGCTGCAGTCACAGTCTGCGGTGATTTGGGATCCCAGGAACGTGAAGTCTGTCACTACTTCCACGACTTCACCTTCTATTTGCCAAGGAGTGATGGGACCGGATGCCATGATCTTAGTTTTTTTGATGTTGAGCTTCAAGCCCACTTTTGCGCTCTCCTCTTTTACCCTGAGCAAGAGGCTCTTTAGGTCCTCTTCACTTTCTGCCATTAGAGTGGTATCGTCTGCATATCTGAGGTTGTTGATCTTTTCCCCAGCAATCTTAATTCCCGCTTGTGATTCATCCAGGCCAGCATTTTGCATGATGTACTCTGCATATATATTAAATAAGCAAGGTGACAATATACATCCTTGTCGTACTCCTTTTTCTATGCTAAACCAATCAGTTGTTCCATATCCGGTTCTAACTGTTGCTTCTTGACCCTTATACAGGTTTCTCAAGAGACATGTGAGGTGGTCTGGTACTCCCATCTCTTTAAGGACCTGCCATAGTTTGTTGTGATCCACACAGTCAAAGGCTTTAGAATAGTCAATGAAGCAGAAGTAGATGTTTTTCTGATACTCTCTTGCTTTCTCCATAATCCAGCGAATGTTGGCAATTTGATATCTAGTTCCTCTACCTCTTCGAAACCCAGCTACTGCTATATTTATTTTTCATATTATTTGCTATTGATGCTTAGCTATTCAGACACTGAAATATTCAAGTGATAGAGACCTGTCCTGTGAAATCCTTAAAGGTACTGCCCAAGTTTGTCTGGGGCTATTTCTGAGCACTTCCTCCCTATGTCTATAATGTTGAAATACACATTGGACCTTTGACTGATTTAAGGTCTTAGTCATGCCTCTAGTGCTTGGATTTAAGCCAGAAGGCACTACAATCTGCGTAAAATACATTTAGAAAATTACAATTCTAGATATTAGATGAGAAAATGGGGGAAAAACACCTTTCAGATATAAGCTAGCACATGAACTCTATAACACTGTCCTTTTCAGGTGTAAGGATTCTTCTGAAATTCTCATCCAAACCTCTCCCAGCCTTTTTGAAGTAAACCATGAGGATGGAATTTGTCACTGTTTATTTTTACATTTCTAAATTTTAAATATAACACTATGTGTTGGCAGAGTTTAAACATGCAGAGGAATGGAGCACCAACGGTTTAAATAAAATAACTTGGTTTATTAAAGAAGAAATAAACTCTGATAGAACAGAGGAGAGGGAGAAAGGCTGAACTGACAGCTGTGAGAGACAGGAATGCAGGGGGAGGGCTCAATTGGAGCAAAAGTCTCCAAAGAACCAATCAGGAGACAGGAAGGACATAATTTGAAACTGTGGGAAACCCCTAATCTAGCTATACTAACTAGCAGTCCTTCAGCTGTTCCCTATAGGCTGTTCTGATCTTCTCCAAGTAGGTGCACTATAGACCTTGTGAATGAACCATTTACTGCAGGTTTCAGTTCCTTCAGTTTAACTGAGACCTTCTTTCCTCTACATACTGAATTTGTATGTGTGCATTGATGAAATACTGCAAGAGCAGTCATTCATTTATTACTTATATTTATTACATATATAGGAAATGTTATGTCTCCTGTTAACAAAGTAAAATACAATAAAATTTAAAAGATAGAAATATTAATAATAGCCACCAGGGGTCTTTTTTTGTAGAAAAAGAGCTGCAGGGGTTCATTAGCATACCATATGCTAATGAGCCACTAGGCTATTAGCATAATAGCTCATTAGCATATACAACGCCCCCTGACATTACCGGAAGTGATGTCAGAAGGGGAAGCAAAAGGGGGGAGGCATCTTTAAAAGCCTCCCCTTCCCTTCCCTGGGGGGGGGGAACAAAGAGAGAAGTGGTTTAAAGTTTAAACCCCTTCTCACTAGAGTTGGGCCACAGAAGGAGGAAAGAAGGAAGGAAAGTGAGAGAGAGTAGAGAGAAGGAACGAAGGAAGGAAAGA